>NW_020951957.1:10798696-10858463 GCF_900497805.2 Vombatus ursinus | reverse complement strand
CTTCTTCTTCTTCTTCTTCTTCTTCTTCTTCTTCTTCTTCTTCTTCTCCTCCTCCCTATTATCATATTATTCAGCATCATGATCTCCTTCATCATCATATCATCATCTTCTTTATATCTATCTCTCTAACTGTGTATCTTCAAATTTCACACTACTCTATTACATCTTTAGTCCTCTACAATCACAGATGGTCACTGTATTGAACATGGTCCTTACAATTTTCAAAGTTGTCCTTCTTTGCATTGCTGTTATTAGATTATTTGTTCTTTTTCTGTTTACTCTATCTTTCACCAATATTTAAAAATCTTCAAAATAGTTTTTTTAATACAAGATTGATTTTATAGTATGCATTGTTCAGCTAGTTCAGCCTATTTTATTATGCAACATTTCCTCTGTTTTCCCATATCTCTTTGAAATCATTTATTTCCTCATTTTTATATCACTTAGGTTTTTTTTTCCCCACTAATACCATGGTTATGTCACAAGTAGTCTAATGGAACTCAATTATGACCAGAGAAACAGAGAACGTTTTATTAATACTATGTGCTCATCAAATAGAGAAATTACTGGACTTTTCTTGTCATATACCTAACTATACAGTGATAGACTATGTGGGGTGAAGGTCATTCTTTTTTGTGTGTACTATATCAATGATATGTATCCTAAAGCAAGAGATTCATCACCTACATAACTTTATCCTGGCTCATATAATTAACTACATTTAATAGGAGGTCGTTCTTTTCTAAGTTGTCTTTTGTTTTCATTCTTTCTTTTCAACATGCCATTTAGGTAATTTTAAAGGTATATATTCCAAGGATGGTGGTGAAAGACATTTTAATGTTTGAAATCTATTATGTGTATTGGCCTGTACAATCTGAGGTTTACCTTC
Source organism: Vombatus ursinus (assembly GCF_900497805.2). Classification (NCBI taxonomy): domain Eukaryota; kingdom Metazoa; phylum Chordata; class Mammalia; order Diprotodontia; family Vombatidae; genus Vombatus; species Vombatus ursinus. Next base: position 10,857,574 of record NW_020951957.1, on the reverse strand, counting down.
CTGGGCATAATGGAAGTTTCTGTTGCTAGAGAGAAATCCTCTAATTTCAATTATAGAACATTTTGAACATTTCATTTTAATCACCAAGAAACAAAAGTTGTAATGAATGTAGAAAGGCACTTTCTCATAATTTGGAGATGTGTCAGCATACTTCATAGTAGCTAATATCTACAGGTAGCCTATAACACTTGTATGGAGATATTAAATCAATTCTGAAAAAAATAAAATACTGTGAGACTTAGTACCATTCTGATTAAAATAAGGAAATAGAGTACAGGAAAATTATTATTATTTTCTTTTACTTTTTATTAAGTCTTTTATTTTCCCCCAGTTACATGTAAAAATAACTTTTAACATTTTTTTTTAAAGATTTGAGTTCCAAATTCTCTCCCTTCCCCCCCCCAGACATTGAGAAGGTAATCAATTTGATGTAGGATATACATGTGTAGTCATGCAATACATATCCATAATACTGATGTTGTAAAAGAAAACATAGACAAAAAAAAAACAAGAAAAATAAAGAAAATTTTTAAAAGTACGCTTAAATCTATATTAAGACATGATCAGTTCTTTCTCTGGGGATGAATAGCATTTTTCATCATAAATGCTTCAGAGTTGTCTTAGACTGTTGGATTGCTGAGCATAGCTAAGTCATTCACCTGATAATCTTACAATATTGCTGTTACTTTGTGCACACTATATTTCACTTTGTGTCAGCCCATGCAAGTCTTTCAAGGTATTTCTGAGAGCAGCATGCTAAATAATTTCTTATAATGCAATAGTATTCCGTCATAATCACATAACACAACTTGCTTAGCCTTTCCCCAATGAATGGATGTCCTCTCAATTTCTAATTCTTTGCCCCCAGAAAAGAGTTGCTATAAATATTTTTTTTTTGTCCATAGGTCCTTCCCCCCACCTTTTTTAAATCTCTTTTGGGATACAGAGCTCATAGTGGTATTGTTAAGTCAAAGAGTAGGCATGATTTTAGGCCCTATGAGCATGATCCCGAATTGCTATACAGAAAGGTTGTAACTCCACCAACAGTGCATTAATGCCTCATTTTTCCCACATCCCCTCCAACATTTATCATTCACCTTTTCTGTCCTATTAGCCAATCTGATAGGTATAAGGTAGTACTTCAGAATTGTTTTAATTTGCCTTTCTCCAATTAATAGTGAGTTAAAGTATTTTCATGTGGCTACAGATACCTTTGATTACTTCATATGAACATTAATAATATCTTTTGATTATTTTGTCAATTGGAGAATGGCTTTTATTTGATATAAATTTGACTCAGTTCTCTGTATATTTGAGAAATCAAGCTTTTATCAGATAAAGTTGCATCAAAATTTTGTTTCACATTTACTATAGCTAACTATATTTCCCTCCATCTTATCCACCCACTGTTTATTCTTTTCTCTCTCTCCTTTCATCATGTCCCTCCTCAAAATTGTTTTGCTTTTGACTATCCCCTCCCCCAATCTGCCCTCCCTTTTATCACCCCACCCCCTTCTCTTATCCCCTTCCCCTCCTATTTTACTTGTAGGGTAAAATAGATTTCTATACTCAATTGAGTGTGTATAGTATTCTTTCTTTGAGCCTATTCTGATGAGCGTAAGGATCACTCACTCCCTCTCACTTCCCCCATCTTCCCCTATACTGTAAAAGCCTTTTCTTGACTATTTTATGTGAGATAATTTGCCCCATTCTACCTCTGCCTTTCTATTTCTCCCAGTGCATTCATCTCTCATTGCTTAATTTTATTTTTTAGATATCATCCCTTCATATTCAACTCACACCTGCACACTGTGTTCATATATACTCCTTCTAAAGATCCCAATAAAGAGAAAGGTATTATGAGTTACAAATATCATCTTCCCATGTAGGAATGTAAATATTTGATTATTATGTCTCTTATGATTTCCCTTTCCTGTTTACCTTTTCCTGCTTCTCTTGAGTCTTGCATTTGAAAGTCAAATTTTCTATTCAGCTCTGGACTTTTCATCGAGAATGCTTGAAAGTGCTCTGTTTCATTGAATGTCCATTTTATCCCTGAAGGATTATACTCACTTTTGCTGGGTAGGTGGTTCCTGGTTTTAATCCTAGCTCCTTTGACCTCTGGAATGTCATATTCAAAGCCCTCCAATCCCTTAATGTAGAAGCTGCTAAATCTTGTGCTATACTAACTGTGGCTCCACCATACTTGAATTGTTTCTTTCTGGCTGCTTGCAATTTCTTCTTCTTGACTTGGAAATTCTGGAATTTGGCTATAATGTTCCTAGGAGTTTGCCTTTGGGGATCTCTTTCAGGAGGTGATTGGTGAATTCTTTCCATTTCTATTTTACCATCTGGTTCTAGAATATCAGGGAAGTTTTCCTTGGTAATTTCTTGAAAGATGAAGCCTAGGCTTTTTTTTTTATCCTGGCTTTCAGTTAATCCAATATTTTTTTTAATTATCTCCTGGGTTGATTTTACAGGTTATTTTTCCAATGAGATATTTCACATTGTCTTCTATTTTTTCATTCTTTTGGTTTTGTTTTATAATTACTTGATTTCTCATAGAGTCATTAACTTCCATTTTCTCCATTCTAATTTTTAAGGAATTATTTTTTTCAGAGAGCTTTTGGACCTCCTTTTCCATTTGGACAATTCTGTTTTTTAAGACATTCTTCTCCTCATTGGCTTTCTGGACTTCATTTACCATTTGGCCCAGTCTGTTTTTTAAGGTGTTACTTTCTTCAGTATTTTTTTTGTTTCTCTTTCAGCAAGCTGCTGACTCGTTTTTCATTATTTTCTTGCATCACTCTCATTTGTCTTCCCAATTTTTCCTCTACTTCTCCTACTTGATTTTCAAAATCCTTTTTGAGCTCTTCTATGGCTCAAGACCAATTCATATTTTTCTTGGAGCCTTTCAGTGCAGGAGCTTTGACTTTGTTGTCTTCTTCTTAGTGTCTGTTTTGAGCTTCCTTGTTATTATCATAACTTTCTGTAGTCCAAGGTTTTGTTTTTTTCCCGCTATTATTTGCACATTTTCCTAACCAATTATTTGATTTTTAATTCAAAGTAGTGCTGGGAATCCAGGTTGGAGGGCATATTGTCCCAAGCTTCATAGGTTTTATACAACTATTTTCATGATACTTCTAGAGACCTGTAAGTTTTCATTTCTTCTAAGGTGGTATGATCTAAAGAGAGATGTTTACTCCTCTCCTTACCTGTGCTCTGGTCTGTAAACAACCACAAGTCCTCTTTTCTGCCCTGGAACTGTGAAGAGTGTCCTCCCCATACTGCTGCTCCCAAGCTCTGCTTATGGTAGTGCTCCTCCTCTTCTTGGGACTGCCACTCAGGACTGCCACTGGGTCCAAATATGGGCAAAACAACAGAGTTTTGCTTCAGTGCTAGCCAAAAGACACCTATAATTTCCTTCTGAGTACTTTTTCATCCTTTTAGTGTCTGTGGGTTGAGAACTCTGGAAGCAGCCATAGGCCCTGTTGCTTCTGATTCAGTCACTCCTAAGGCCTACTCTTGGTTTGCTGGGTCTGGGAATGTGCTATTGTGGCCTGTGATGTAGCTCCACTCTCAGCCATGTGTGACAGACCTTTCCTGCTGAACTTCCAAGTTGTCTTTGGTGTCTGTGGGCTGAGAGGTTTGGAAACTGCCACTGATGCCACTCATTAAGTCACCTGGAATCCTAGTGTGGGTTTGCTGGGGCCCAGTCTGTGCTGACATGGCCTGTGCTGGACTGTACTCCTCTCTCACTCTGGTGCAACAGACCTTTCCTACCCACCTTCCATGTTGTCTTAGGCTGGAAATCTGTTTCACTCCATCTTTGTGTAGGTTCTGCTGCTCTAGAATTTGTTGAGAGTAATTTTTTAAAGGTACTTGTTGGGGTTTGGGGAAGAACTCAGGCAAGTCCTTGCCTTTACTGCACTATCTTGGCTCTACCTCCACAAAAATTATTTATCACCACTCTTTCTTTGTTTTTGTTTTCTTTTCATGTGTCAATAAATTTAAGCTATAAGAGTACATATGTTATATTAAATTATTATTTCACACTTAAACTTTTATAAAAAATCTTTAAAATATCATTGAGCACAATTTGTAAACTCCTAATATGTTGTTCTCCTTTTAATGGTTTTAGATCTCCTTAACAAAGTTGTGTAGGTTGAATAGCCTTAGATGGCCCAGAGAAGGAGCATGGCATAATGCATACAAAGCTGTACTTGGAAACAGAAAGACCTGGGTTTAATTTCAAATGGTAGCTGTGTGTTGCTGGACAAGTCACTTAATATCTGGACCCTCATTTTTTTTTAATCTGTGAAATTAAAAAATAACAGGAACTAACTCAATATCAAACATGATGTATATATGTATATGTATACACACTCACACACACACACACATACATATTTGCAACTCTACTTAAGCTATATAAATAAGAGCTGTTGATGTAATTATGACATCTTATCCACATAGGTAAAGTTCATTGGATAACAGGCATACAATCAAATCTGTTATAATTTCATGCTTAGGCCTGTATGTAAATCTTTTCTGGCTTAGTAAAACCTGCCTGAGATTGAGCTCCACTAATTTTATTTTTGAGAAACTGGGTTCACTACTATGGCAAAATAAGAAACTAGGGGCAGCTAGGTGGTGTAGTAGAGCACCAGCCCTGGAGTCAGGAGCACCTAAGTTCAAATCTTGCCATAACACTTACTAGCTAAGTGACCCTGGGGAAAAAAAAAGCTAGAGGAAAACACTAGTAGAGACTTAATCATAATAAACCTTACATTGTATAGTTCTTTAATATGTATTTCAAAGTATTTCTTTCCATTTGAACTTCGACCTCTCTGCCAATTGCTTAAATCAATTCCTTTCAATTCAACAAATATTTAATAAATACTTAATTAGGGCATAGAGTAAACCCTTAACCATTCTAGGAAATGATGATCAGAATATATTTATAATTTTTAAGAGGGAGAGTAATATAGTCCTAGGCCACTGGAGTTGGAGTTTGGAAGGTTCCTGGGGCCTAATGTAAAGGCAACATTGTCTATAGAGAGAGCAAGGTATAATGGATAGAAAGTTGTACTTGTCAGTGAAAGATCTGCATTTGAAACCACCCTTAACACAGTGCTTATGAAACTCTAAATATGTCACTAAATTTCTATCTGCTTTAGTTCCCTCATTTAAAAATAATATCTCCTACCTCATAGGCTTATTGTGACAATCAAATGATATAATATTTATAAAGCACTTTGCAAACCTTAAAGAGCTATATAAATGCTAGTTATCATTATTATTAATAGCTAAGAAAAATTAAAACTTAGGAAAAGTTCTCTGGTGCATTAGATATAGCCTCTATTTAGGATTTGTTGAAGAACATAGAGACCAATCACAAAGAAAAAGAAACATGGAAGAACTTAGAACGACAAATGTCACCTAGAACAACAAATAGGAAGTACTTAATAAATTGTTGTTGACTGACTGGTCTCCTGGACATCTCAAAATGAATGTCCTATGGATATCTTAAAGTCACTTCATACCAAAATGAACTTATTATCTTTCTTCTAAGCCTTCTCTCCTCCCTCACTTTTCTGTTACTGTCAATCACCAGTATCTTTCTAGTCACCAAGTCTCGCAATTTAGGCATCATCCTCAATTTCTCACACTTTTTCATCCTCCATATCTTATCAGCTGTCAATGCTGCTGATTACACCTTCTTAATAACTCCTAGCTCCCAAATCAAATGTATAATCTTCTGATTGTTCTTCCAAGCCCTACAGAACATGGGTAGCTCCTTTTTTTCCCCATAAATTTATTTATTTTAGTTTTCAACATTTACTTCCACAAGATTTTGAGATCCAAATTTTCACCCCATCTCACCCCTCCTCCCACCCCAAGATGGCATGCATTCTGAATACCCCTTCCCCTAGTCTGCCTTCCCTTCTCTCTCTCCCCCCCTTCTCTTATCCCCTTTCCCTTCTATTTTCCTGTAGGGCAGGATAGATCTCTGTACCCCATTTCCTGTATTTCTTATCTCCCAGTTGCATGTGAAAACATTTTTTTAAACACGTGTTTTTAAAACTGGGTTCCAAATTTTCTGCCTTCCTCCCTCCCCACCCACCCTCATTGAAAAGGCAAGCAACTAAATATAGGTTATACATGTGCAGTTATGCAAAACACTTCCATAGTAGACATGCTGTGAAAAACTAACTTTAGTTCCCTTAATTCTATCCTGCCCCCCATTTATTCTATTCTTTCTTTTGACCCTGTCCCTCCTCAGAAATGTTTGCTTCTGATTACCCCCTTTCCCAATCTGCCTTCCTCTCTATCATCCCCCTACTCTCTTGTCCCCTTCCCCCCCATGACAGATTTCCATACCCAGTGGAGTGTGTATGTTATTCCCTCCTTAAGTCAAATCCTATGAGAATAAGATTCACTCATTTCCTCTCACCTTCCCCCATTTCCCCTCCACTGTAAGAGCCTTTTCTTTTCTTTTTTTTGTGAGATAATTTACCCCATTCTACCTCTCCTTTTTTCCGTCTCCTAGTACAATCCTCTCTCACCCCTTAATTTTATTCTCCAGATATGACCCCTTCATCTTGAACTCATCCTGTGCCCTCTCTCTCTCTCTCTCTCTCTCTCTATATATATATATATATGTCTGTCTATCTATCTATCTATCTATATCTATATCTATATATACATACATATAATTTTTTCCCTCCAACTACCCTAATACTGACAAAGGCCTTATGACATAAATATCATCTTTCCATGCAGGAATGTAAACAGTTCAATCTTAATAAGTCTCTAATGATTTCTCTTTCCTTTTTACCTCTTTAAGTTCCACTTGAATCTTGTATTTGAAAGTCAAACTTTCTATTCAGCTCTGATCTTTTCATCAAGAATGCTTGAAAGTTCTCTATTTCATTGAATGACAATTTTTTCCCCTGAAGGATTAGACTCAGTTTTGCTGGATAGGTGATTCTAGGTTGTAATCCTATTTCCTTTGCCCACCAGAATATTTTATTCCATGCCCTGTGGTCCCTTAATGTAGAAGCTCCTAAATCTTGTGTTATCCTAATTGTGTTTCCACAATACTTGAATTGTTTCTTTCTGGATTCTTGTAATATTTTCTCCTTGACCTGGGAACTCTGGAATTTGACTACAATATTCTTAGGAGTTTTTCTTTGGGGATCTTTTTCAAGAGGAGATCAGTGGATTCTTTCAATTTCTATTTTGCCCCGTGGTTCCAAAATATCATGGCAGTTTTCCTTGATAATTTCTTGAAAGATGATGTCTAGGCTCTTTTTTTGATCATGGCTTTCAGATAGATCAATACTTTTTAAATTATCTCTCCTGGATTTATTTTCCAGGTCAGTTGTTTTTCCAATGAGATATTTCACATTGTTTTCTAATTTTTCCTTCTTTAGGATTTATTTTACAGAGTCTTGATTTCTCATAAGGTCACTAGCTTCCAATTGCTCTATTCTAATTTTTGATTTCTTTCTTCTTCTTTTTTTTAAGGCAATTGGGGTTAAGTGACTCGCCCCGGGTCACATAGCTAGTAAGTGTCAAGTGTTTGGCCTGAGGCCAGATTTGAACTCAGGTCCTCCTGACTTCAGGGTTGGTGCTCTCTCCACTGCGCCACCTAGTTAACTCTCTATTCTAATTTTTAAGGAAGTATTTTCTTCAGTAATCTTTTGGACTTCTTTTTCCATTTGACTGATTTTGCTTTTTAGGGCATTCTTCCCCTCATTGGCTTTTTGAACCTCTTTTGCCATTTGGGTTAGGCTATTTTTTAAGGTGTTATTTTCTTCAGTATTTTTTGGGGTCTCTTTTAGCAAGCTGTTGACTTGTTTTTCATGATTTTCTTGCATCACTCTCATTTCTCTTCCCAGTTTTTCCTCTACTTCTCTTACTCACTTCTCAAAATCCCTTTTGAGCTCTTCCAAGGCCTGGGACTGATTCCTATTTTTCTTGGAGGCTTGGGATGTAGGAGCTTTGACTTTGTTGTCTTCTTCTGGTTGTATGTTTTGATCTTCTTTGTCACCAAAGTAAGATAATATAGTCTGACTTTTTTTGTGCTGCTTACTCATGATCTTGGCCAGTTACTTGAATTTTAAACTCTTTGTTAAGGTAATAGTCTGCTTCCAATGTGAAGAATATACTGCCCCAAGCTTCGGGGTTTTGTACAACTGTTTTCATAGATACTTCTAGAGACCTGTAAATTTTCAGTTCTTCCAAGGTAGTATGATAAGGGGCGAGGTGTTTTCTCTACACCACCACAAACTCCACCAAACCAGCACTCCTCCTCACCCCAGGACTGCCCCTCAGAACTATGACCCAGATCCAAGCAAGAGCGAAGCAAGAGATTCCTGCCTCAGCACTTGTTAAGAGATCCCTGCAATCTGCCTCTAATCAGCCACTCGATTCCCCCTCAGTCTGTGGACCGGAAGCTCAGAAGGCAGCCACCACCCTGGGCTGCGCTTGGAACGTGGAGTTGAGACCTAGCTCCTCTCTCACCACAGTCACAGACTTTTCCCACTGACCTTCCAAGTTGTTTTTGGCATTTGTGGGTTGAGACGTCTGGAAACTGCCACAGCTGCCTGTGATTCAGTCTTCTGGGGCCTGTTCCAAGTTCTACTGTGGCCTGTGCACCCACACCAAACTACGCTCCTCTCCCCACCTGGCATGATAGACCTTCCTGATCAACCATCCAGGTTGTCTTGGACTGGAAATTTATTTCACTCTGTTTTTTTGTGGGTTCTGCTGCTTTAGAATTTCTTTAGAGCCATTTTTTACAGGTATTTGGAGGTGTTTGGGGGAGAGCTCAAGCAAGTCACTGCTTTCACTCTGCCATCTTGGCTCCACCCTCCACTCCTTCCACTCCTACCTTTCCAGTCTTCTTATGTTCTTACATATTATTCCACCATTACAACCACCCCCAGCACCATGAACTCTGAAATCAGGTGATATTAATCTTCTGCTTCTTCCCCCAGACCACTCTACCTCCAGACTCTGCACATTTTCACTCACTGCCCCACAAGTGACTGGAATACTTTATCTCTTTTACCTAAATTCCCTGGCTTCCTTCAAGTCCCAAGAAAAACTCTTTCCACAAGAACTCTTTCCTGAACCCCCTTAATTCTAGTGTGTTCTCCTCTTGATTATCACTAATGTATCATATATGTGCATTAATATATAAATATAAACATATTATGTGTGTGTGTGTGTATATATATATATATATATATATATATATATATATACATATATAGTAGAGAGTGAGAGAGACAGACAAAGACAAAGAGAGGGAGACAGAATCAGAGAGAGAGAGACCGACAGAGAGAGACGGAGTCAGAGAGAAAGAGATGGAGAGAAAAGAGTGAGATAGAAACAGAGAGAAAGAGAGATGCAGAGAGCTATCCATTGCCTCACGGAGGAAATCTATAACCTGCTAGTCCTTGCATCCCTATAACATACATTTAGCCTTAGTTGATGTTTCCTTTCCCCCGTTTTTTGAATTATAAAATGGGCAACATGATAAAATGGGATATTCTTTCTGTATTAATTTAATCTTAGCCCCACAAAATAAAATTCTGAATTTCCATATTTTTGCTTTGTGCTGTGCCTTAATTTCATCATACTCAATTCATTAGCTCCATTCAGTGGCTCTTTGGTTTCTTAGGCTCTAAATTACACCTCATTACTCTGAATTTATCCCTAATTTCAATGAAGATAAAGATAGCTAAATAATTTCAGTGATTTTTTTATGTGAAGAGTTTGAAATTCCTAAAATAATTTGATGAGGGTAGTATGGGAGTAAGAATAAGAGATAGGTCTCAGAAGAGTTAATAAAAGAATAAAGAGAAAAAAGCAAACAAAAATGAATCAAAGAATACTAAACACTTTTAACAGGCATTAAGTAGTAACTTCAGACCACTTAGTGATGCCTTGCTGGGAATTTAAGCTATCATTCTAACAATGCCAAAAAATAACCTGCCACCAGCAATGGCAATTATTTACTTTCTTTTTGAATGTATTTGCTAGCATCATGTTAAAAACATTAGTCACAATTTATGGAGGCATTTACAAATAAAACATAGGGAAATTATCCTAATTTATGTAGACATTTAGAGCTAACAACAAAAATTGAACTCCATTATTGGAAAAGCACAATACAGGCCAGCTTCTCTTACATTTGCATGTTATTATTTTGTGGCTCAGATTTTGGCAACCAAACAGAATTTGAATCAGTGGTAATTATGTATATACACACACATACATGTGTATATGTATGTATATATATATATATACACACACATGTGTGTGTATATGTATGCATATACACATATTGTATATATATATATACATGCATATATTTATATTTATATGCATGTGTTTATGTATGTATAAATATGTGTATACAATGTCTTGTGCCATGGCAGCAGAATAATCATGAAACAGAAGAATTGACGATTAAATGAGTTCACTTTCATGTATAATTATATATCTAGAGTTGAAAAAATCTGAGAAATCACCTAGTTCAGGAATTTTTAACCTAGGATTCTATGAATTTGAGTGGGAAAAATTGCATCTTTATTTTCATAAAGTTCAAACTGAAATTTAGCATTTCTTTTGATTATGAATGTAGGTAACAAACATTATTCTGAAAAAGACTTCACCAGAGTGCTATGGGGTCCATGACACAAGAAGTTAGGAACCTCTGATTTAATCTAACCTACTTATTTTATAGATAAGGAAAATGAGGCTCAGAGACTTGAAGCAACTTGCCCAAGGTCAAAAAAACACAGAGTAGCAGAAGTAGGCTTTAAATCTAGTTCTTGTGAGGAGAAAACCAGTTTTCTTTTCATCATATCAATTCTATTGATGCTAAATAGTTTTAACTTATGAAACACCATAAACTTAGAAGAAGAATAATATAAGTAACCTAAAGAACACAAGAAAGACTTATGACAAATCTAAATAGACTGAGTTATATTCTCATTAATAACTTCTACATACAGAAGGTATGAGTAAGAACACAAATGATCAGGAATAGAGGTGAATTTTTTTAATGTAATAAGAATGAGAGATAAAAATGGGCAGTCAACACTAATTAGTATTATACCATATTAAAAGAACTACAAGATTTCTTTCATCCTGTAAAATGGATTCTATATGTTGGGTTTATAGAAAGAACATCAACTACATTATAGTTTCTATTTTATTAGTATTAGAAACTACTTGTGTGAAGCACTCATTCACAAATACATATCAAAACCCATCTATGATTTAGTCTATTGGTCCTAAAAAATTAGCTGGAACAACACAGAAGTTGAATGAGTTGAGAAAAGTCATATATGTTGTAATGTTAGAGGTGGGATTTAAATCCAAGTCTACCTGATTTTATATCTAATACTTTAGCCCTTGGCACACTGCCTCTTTATATATAAATGTACAGGTAAGAGTAGCATAAACTAAGAAGATATGGAGAGATATAATCTACAGTAATGGATTAAGTATTCAAACAGATAAAATCATGTATCCATTAAATTTGGTTTAAAAACTAAGTACTTTTTAGTATTCCCTGTCTATATCTCAACCATTCTTCTACCATCAATAAATTTAGTATCTTCTATCCCCTTCTCTATCTTTCTGGCACCATCAACAATTATATATTAATTATTTATTGTGCTCTCAGTACTAGTTGTGCATTGAGGATACATAGCTAAAACAATCACTGCCCTCAAGGAGCTTAAGTTCTTATGAAAAAAATAATATGTACATAAGTAAATATGCAAATTATACATGCAGAAGCAGAAAAGAGTTGCATGGGATGAGTGATATTTTGTTTTTCTTCATTTTAAGGTTAGTTATGACCATATAACTCATAAACATATGACCAGTCTAGTGGTGATTAGTGTCTCTTTTTTAGCTATGCTTCTTTGGAAAATAGAATCATAGAGTCTCAGAGTTGTAAATGACTTCAGAGGCCATGAAGGATAAGAAATACTTCTTCATTTTACATGCCAAGTGGTCATCTGGCCTTGCCAAGGCAGTTCATTCTACTTTGGGATAAATCAAACTATTGAGTTTTCCACACATTTCCAAAATGAATTTCTTAGAAATTCCTACCTATTGTTTCTAACTTTATTCTATGGGTTTAAGTAGGCTTTTATTAGATTTAATCTATTTTATCTCTCTTGGGATAAATATTTAATCATTAAAGATAGTTAAGATGTTGCCCCTAAAACTTACATTCTTTAGAATACTAAGTTGCTTCAAGGGATGCTCATGTGCCATGAATTAGAAACATCAATCTGATATCATTGTTTGGCACATGCTCCAACTTAGTTAATTATCATGTGCTAGGTGCTATTGTGTGTACTGGGCACACATAGATTAAGCTTTTAAAATATCCTAACATGTGGCACATAGTCATCCAGTTAATAAACTTTTAAATGCCTACTGTGTCAGGCACTGTGATAACATAGTATTCTAGAAATGGGTCAGAATAAAACAAAATGATCTCCTCACTATCCTCTCAATACTATTTGAAGTTCCTATTACCCATTAGACATATTCCTCTCTCTCTCTCTCTCTCTCTCTCTCTCTCTCTCTCTCTCTCTCTCTCTCTCTCTCTCTTGTTCCTTTCCTTTCCCTTCCTTTCTCTCTCTATGTGCATGTGTTAACCTTGTCCATAGTCCTGTGACTTCAGTGAGGTAAGAAAGTATTTTAGGAAAGGAAATGCTTTCTATTAATGAATATAAGCAACTATTCTGCAATTAACAGCCAGAGAGATGCTTGGAACACTTAGAAGTTAACTGGCTTGCCTGGAGCCACTCAACTAATTTATATCAGAAGTTAACTCAGTGATGATGATGAAAACCTCAAATTAATGTTGTGACTTAATATTTGTGATTCAATATAGATAGGTAGATAGGAATTCACTATATATGCATATATACATTTATATGTACATATACAGTTAGATAGAGAGATAGATAGACTGACCTTCACAACTTGAACTGGACTTTGTCTGAGCCTCACAGTAGCTATGTAAAATAGATGCTATTCTTATTTCCATTTAACAGAGGAGAAAAACAGGCTAATAAAAAAGATTAAATAACTTGAATAGAGTCATACAATTGATAAGTGACTGAGGATGGATGTGAGCCCAAATATTCCTTACTCCAAGTCCAGTGTTTTATCTACTATGCCAGGCTTACTCACAGAGATTAGTCAGATGCAAAAAGGAAGTCCAGGACCTGTAAACATCCCATTCCAGATCTTTGATCCTACTCTTCAGCTCTAGAAAACATTTTAAATGTGTATATCCCTAGGAAGGTGAGGTGAAGGATTTCATCCTACTCGAGTAGCATGGGAAGATTAGCCAAGGAATGAGTCATGTGGAGTACAAAGAGGAGAATATAGTGATCTGAGTTTAGGGGGAAAAAACATTGATAAGAAAAAAATGGACAAATAAAGCTGTCATGGGAGTCTCTACCATTTGAGTTTTCAGCTTTTTCAGTTCCATTAAGAGAACCAGGACAGATAAAACCAATATTTCCTTGCATCTAAAGTAGTACTCTGATTCCCTTTCTATTTTCTTAGATATGAACAAATCCATCTTTCCCTCCATTATCAGAGGCATAGTTAGAAATTAAGAAAAGAAAAGAAAATGCAAAAACAGAGATGAATTCATTGAGCACATATTTCTTATTCTAAGGCAAGTAAAGAATAGCCACAGAAGGATTTTTGTGGTCCCCAGTAGATATTCTAAACTTCTCAATATAAAAATCCAATGTTTCCTGGTTTAGATGCATTATCACACTACTTAGGCTTCTACTCTGAGGCTGATGCAGATTCCCCACCACTATATCTTGAGGGATCTTTGTATCTTCCCACAGGCAGCTTTCTTAACTTCAATCCAGGTGTGTACCAAAATTTTACTCTGCAGATGCCTTGGCCCCTTGGTGAAGAATGAGATTTTCAAAACGGCTGCCATCACTCCCCTGCTAGGATTCAATCCATAAATAGATTGGTTGAAAGGATTTAGTATGCTTAGGGTAGTCATGGTAGTGACTTTACAATGCCTGAAGGCTTGTCAAATGGGAATAGAATTATACTTTGTCTTCTTGAACCCAGAAGACGGAACTAGAGGCAATAGGTGGAAGATGTAGAAGTTCAGAATAAGGAGAGAATAATGGGTTTCCTTCACACTGAACACATTCAAATGAAAGCAGGATGACACTTTTTGATGACACTGTAGGTGGGATTCCTGAAAACTGGCTGTTTATATCTTCTGATCATTTATCAACTGGGGGATGACTCTTATGTTTATAAATTTGACTCAGTTGTATACTCAGTATATATCTGAGAAATGGGAAACTTAGAAGAAACTTAATAGAGAAACTTGCTGTAAAAATATTTGATATCATTTCATTGTCTATTGCAAAATGTAGTCTCCTTGATTATCTCTTTTAATTAGGTCTATTTTAATTTAGTTTTGTCATATATATGTGTGTGCATATATATATGTATATATATATATGTATATATATGTTCATCTGAAGTGTATTAGATTGTTCTCCAGCCCTTTATTTTAACTCTGTGTGTGTGTTTCTCTTTCAAGTATTTCTACATAAATAACATATTTTTGGATTCTGGTTTTTAATCTATTAAGTTGTTTTGTTCCATTTTTTGGTTGAGCTTATCCCATTCACATTCACAGTTATAATTACTGGTTGTTTATTCATCTACATATCATTTTCTTGTTTCTTCTCTCTTTGATCCTTTCCTTCCTCAAAATACTTTTTTGCCTCTGACCACTGCCTCCCTTAATCTGTTCTTCCTTTCATCATTCCCCTCTTTCCCTCCTATTCCCTACTATTTCTCTATTTGGCAAGTTACATTTCTATACGTAAGTGAGTGTATATGTATATAAACACATTCTTCTTTCTTTGAACCAACTCTGATGAGTGTGAGGTTTAAGCATTGCCAGATCCTTACAACCATTTGCCCTTCTATTCTAAAAGCTCTTCCTTCCATGCCTCTTTTACATGAGAAAATTTTACCCTTTCCACTTCTCCCTTCCCCCTTCTCCTAGTGCATCTCTCTTTCTGACTTCTTAATTTTTATTTTTAGAGATCATTCCAATACAGTGGTTTCACATCCATGCTCTCTGTGTATGTAAACTCCTTTTTTTACTGTCCTAATTAGGAATTACATGTATCATCTTCCTACATGGGAATGTAAACAATCTGAATTTTTGAGACCCTTATGATTACCCTTTCATGTTTAAATTTTGATGCTTTTCTTGATTCTTGTATTTGAATATCAAATTTTCTATTTAACTCTGGTCTGTTCATCTGGAATACCTGAAAGTCTGCTATATCATTAAATATCTGTTTTCCCCCCAAAGGGATATACTCAGTTTTGCTGGGGAGGTTATTCTTGTTTCTTAGCCTTATAAAATATATTCCTAGCTCACCTCTCCTGTAACATGGAAACCACTAAATCTTGTGTGATCCTAACTGTGCCTTCATATTTGAATGGTTTAGTTCTGATTGCTTGGGGTATTTGACCTGAGAGCTCTGAATTTTGGCTTATTTCTGACAGTTTTCATTTTGGGATTGCTTTCAGGAGGTGATTGGTAGATTCTTTCCAATTTAATTTACCTTCTGGATCTAAAATGTCAGGTTACTTTTCCATGATAATTTCTTAAGATGTCTAGTCTCTTTCTTTGTTCATGACTTTCAGATTGTTCAATAATTCTTACATTATCTCTCTTTAATCTATTTGCAGGTGACTTGTTTTTCCAATGATATACTTCACTGTTTCTTCTTTTTTTTTCATTATTTTGACTTTATTTTATCATTTCTTGATGTCTCATGGAGTCAGTAGCTTTCACTTGCCCAGTTCTAATTTATAAATAATTATTTTCTTCAGTTAGGTTTTATACCTTTTTTTTTTTTTCATTTTGCCAATTCTGTCCTTTTCCCCACTTGATAGTATTTTATTTTTTCAACTGCATGTAAAGATAGTTTTCACTTTCATAAGATTTTGAATTCCAAAGTTTTTCCTTCCTCATTTCCCCTTCCACTCACCTAAGATGGCAAGCAATTTGGTATAGGTTGTGCATGTACAATCATATTAAACATATTTCCACATTAGTCATCTTGTGAATGAAGAACTAGAATGAAAGAGAAAAGGCACAAAAAGAAAAAAGAGAGAGAGAGAAAATAGTATGCTTTGATCTGCATTCAGACTCCATAGTTCTTTCTGAGGAAATGGATAGCATTTTCCACCATGAACCCTTTGGTATTGTCTTAAATCAATGTATTGTTGAGAAGAACTAAGTCTATCAAAGATAATTATCATGTAATGTTGCTGTTATTGTGCACAATGTTCTCCTGGTTCTGCTCACTTCATTCAGCATCTGTCCATGTAGGTCTTTCCAGATTTTTCTGAAATCTGCCTGCTCATAATTTCTTACAGAACAATAGTATTCCATTACATTCATATACCACAACTTGTTCAGCCATTCTCCAATTGATGGGCATCCCTCAGATTCCAATTCTTGACCACCACAAAAAGAGTTGCTATAAATATTTTTTTAAACATGGGTTCTTTTCCATTTTTTTAATGATCTCTTTGGGATTCAGACCTAGGAGTGAAATTGCTGAATCAAAGAATATACAGTTTTATAGCCCATTGTGCATAGTTCCAAATTGCCCTCCAGAATGGTTGGATCAGTTCACTCCACTAACAATGCATTAATGTTCCAATTTCCCCACATCTTCTCCAACAATTTTCGTTTTCCTTTTGTGTCATATTAACCAATTGGATAGGTATGAGGTGGTACCTCAGAGTTGTTTCAATTTGCATTTCTCTAATCAATAGAAATCTATAGTATTTTTTCATATGACTAGATAACTTTAATTTCTCCATCTGAAAACTGACTGTTCACATATTTTGACCATTTATGAAGCTGATTCTGTCTTTTTAGAAATTGTTCACTCCATAAACTTTTGTACCTCCTTTTCCATTTGGCCTATCCTTCTTTTTGAGGAATTCTTCCCTTCAGTGAATTTTTGTGCCTCTTTTACCATTAGGCCAATTCTGTTTTTTAAGGTGTTATTTTCTTAAAGTATGTTTTGTGCCTCTTTACCTAGCTGTTAATTCTTTTTTCACAATTTTATTTCATCACTCTCATTTACTTTCCCAATTTTTCCTCCAACACTCTTATTTCTTTCTTTAACTCTTCCAGGAATTCTTATTGAACTTGGAGCCAATTAATGTTTGTCTTTGAGTCTTTTTTAATCTATGTTCACATTGTTGTCTTAATTTTTGTTTTAGTTTTCCTTGCCATTGTAGTAGCTTTTTATAGCCAAATTTGTTCTTTCTGATATTTGTTCATATTCCAGCTTATTTCTTGACTTTGAACTTTATGTTAAAGTTGGATTCTGCTTGCCTTGGGGTAAGGAGTCACTATCTCAAACTTTAGCCTTTTTCATGAAGCTATTTTCAGAGCTAGTTCTGGGAGTCTGCTTGTTTCTAATACTTCCAAACTGGTGTGATCCTGGAAGAGATATGGTATCTTTTTTTCTGATCTGCACACTAGTCTTAACCCAGGAATGGCCTCTTGTACCCTGAATCCACAAGCATTGGTGCTCTCTTTGAATGGAAATGAATCCAGGGCCCCTGCTTTCTTGTGACTGATCCCCAGAGTTCCACTTTGCCCTAGATGCAGAACTGAATATTGGCAACAAAGTTACCAATCAATGCTAGTTATACCCTGTGCCAGCAAAGGGTCCCCTTTAATCTTTTTCTGACCATTTGTCCATCCTCCTTACTACATCTAGGGTGAGAGCTCCAAAAGCTGCTATTGTTCCTATAGCCACTATTGTTTCTGTAGGGTGTGTGGGCTCCAGACTGGCTTCCATCCCAGTGTCACAAACTTATCTTGCCAACCTCCTAAGATTTTTTAGTCCAGGAAAATTTCTCACTATGACTTTTTGTTGGTTCTTTTACTCCAAATTTTGATTTGAGGTGGTACATTAAAGTTGTTTGTAGGAGATTGTTGAAAGACTTCAGCTGGGGCTCCGCTAATCTGCCATCTTGGCTCCCTTAAAAATTTTAAATGTTGAGGGGCAGCTAGGTGGCTCAGTAGATAGATCTCTGGCCTTGAAGTCAGGAGGACATGAGTTCAAATCCACTCTCAGACATATGACATATACTACCTGTGTGACCCTGGGCAAGTTACTTAACCCTGATTGCCTCACCAAAAATAAATAAATAAATAAATAAAGCCACAATGAACAGGGATCTTATCTATAAGTAATTTAAAACAAATTCAGGGCCATATGATTTTTCCATTATTAATTAGCTGAGTCAATCTCAAATATTTGCCAATAAATAATGCATAATTGAAAGTCTACCTTATCAGAAATACATAAGTTATTTTGGGAAAAGCTCTTGAGCTTTCAGTTATGTTAATTACTTCACAGCTTATATTTATAGAGTGGTTTTATGTTTACACAGTGTTTTACACACATTATCTCATTTTATCCTTTCAGTATGTCTATGAAGTAGGTAGTTTAAATATTACTATCCTCATTATAAAAATTAGGAAATTGAAACTCAGAGAGGTTAAATGCTTTGCTTGGGTTCACACAGTTTTAAAAAAAAAAGGAGAAAGTTCAATCGGGTCCTATACCTTCTGAATCCAATTTTTTTAAATTATATTAGCCTGTATTCCATGATTGTCATTTTTTAGGTAGGGGTATTCTAGAAGAGAGGTGTCAAGCTTGGAGGGTCACTAGCCAAAAACTCCCTACTATGGCCCAAATCAAATTAAAATGTGCTCACTATTATCAATCGAAATCAGTTGAAATCATCTGGCTTTCATAGAAGGTATTTACTGAGAAGATGAATCAAGAACAAGTTACAGTAAGAAATCCTTTGCCAATAGTAGGGTTCACTCTCCCCTTTCATGTAAAAACTTCCTGGGAAGAATGAGTGCAAAATTAAAACACAAAGGCAGATAGGCACATATGTTAAGAACATTTGAAGTCAAGGAGTGCCATGAGTCTCCTGGCATTGGAAATCCTTTTTCTCCCATCATGTATTTCTTAAGTAGTTTCCCTTAAGTGTAACTCTTTACTTGAAGGATCAATGCCTCTCTAGAATTTATAGTCAGCCTGTTTTTCTTCTTGAGCCACACTCCCTGAAACTTCTGTTGTCCATGAGTGACTGGCTTTCCATAGTCATTTGCATAAATTTTCTTTTTTACTGACGACTTCCACTGTAACTACTATTGTCTCCAGCAGACTTTGAAGCTAACTCATGGTGTAAGGGAGACAATTAATCAACAACAACTTTTTGAGACTCACAAGGTTATATAACCCATTTGAAACTACCCCTGATTCCATTCACTAAAGGAAATGGAATAAGAAACACAAAAGAAATAGAGGAACCATTTGCCCATATAAACATGGAGGCTAGGTAAAGTGATATACTGTGCTGCCAATTTTTCAACAAGCAGCACGTAACAGTTATCAGTATATGGTAGTTACAGTGCACATTTACTCACCAAAAGGAAGGAAAAGAAAGTGAAATGCATGGTTAGTCATCTTTTTTTTAAAATATACACTCAGTACTGGTTCAGCATCTTAAGTTATTAGTTCTTCTAATATGGTATCCAATAGGTAGATTTTAGTTTGTTTGTTTCACATCATGCCAAACCCTCCATTATTTGTTACCAGAAACATCATCTCAAATTCTCATTTTTTTTTCCATTGGAACCAAGCAGGAGATAGCAATTCATGCTCTGCATAATCAAATTTTAGGTGAGATTTGAAGGAAGCCAGGGAACTAGAGGAAGTGAAAATACAGGAAAGTATTACAGGCATGAAGAAGGACCAGTAAAACTTCCCAGAGTCTATAAATGTAGTATTTTTCACATAAAACAGTAAAAAGACCAGTATTACCAAATGCAGAGTAAATAAAGGAGAGAAAAGTGTGGGAACACTGGAAAGCAGAGGCTACTTATGAAGGACTTTAAAAGCTAAATAGAAGACTGTATATTTAATCCTGTTGGTAATCAGGCAACACTGGATTTCATTGAAGGGGAGGAGAGCATGGTCAGATGAGCACTTTAGGAAAATCTCTTTGATAGCTGAGAGGAGGATGGATTGGAGTAGGGAGAGACTTGAGATAGGGTGATCAAACCAGAAGACTACTGTAATAGTTCAAATGCGAAGTGATAAGAGCCTGAACCAGGATGGTGACAGTGTCACAGGACAGAAGGGGGAAAATATGAGAGATATTGAAAAGGTGGAAAAAACAAGACTGACAATAGATTGGATTGTGTTTTGATAGAAAATAAGGGGTCAAGAATGACATTTAAGTTGTGAGGCTGGTGAGGCAATGGTTTGTTGTTGTCCTTTGTGATCAAAGAAGATCTAAGTAACATTGTTATGTTGGGATCAAGGTACAGTGTGTCTGATTGTGACTAATCAGATCAATACGAACTTGAAAGGTTCTACCACAAGTTGGGCACAAACAGTCCATATGAGCATTTGGAGTGCAGATGTTTCTAAATTTGTGCATTTAATGTATTTTTTTTTTTGGTTTGTTTGAGCTACTACAATTCTGCTTTGCTCATAGAGGATGTAACCTTCTTTGATGTGAGCACCCCATTCTGGAAAGTCCTATGCCAGTCTCCTGTGTCTCATAATCAATCCCAAAGTTATTCAAAGAGACCTTGAGAGTGTTTTTATATTGTTTCTTCTGTGAATGATTGCCTTATGTGACTTCTCTGTTAAATAGTCTTTTAGGCAAACAGGCATTTGAAATATGTAGCCAACAAATCAGAGTTGTACTCTTGGAAGTAAAGATTGAATGTTTGCTGGATCAGCTCAAGAAAGGACTTCAGTGGTCACTAACTTATGTTACCAGGTGATCTTCAGGATCTTCTTAAGACAAATCAAATGGAGGTGATTCAGCTTACTGGCATGGTGTTGGTAGACTGCCCAGATTTCACAGGCATACAATGAGATTAGGAAACTGTTTCTGTAGACCTTCAGTTTGGTGGGCAACCTAATGTCTCTTCTCTCCCATGCTATACTTTGGAACCTCCCAAACACTGAGCTAGCTCTGGCAATATATGCATCAATTTCATCATCAAAGGGAAAGTATATTATTAAAGTAAGTGAATTTATCTACAGCATTCAAATTTCTCCATTTGCTGTAACCAATTGTTCCATGTATGGATAGTGTATTGCTAATTGGTAGAGAACCTCTGTTTTCTTGATGTTATATGTCAGGCTAAAGGTAGTACAAACAGCAGAGAATGGATCTATAAATTGTTGAATCTCAGCCTCAGAAGCTGTGAACAAAAAATTGAGCACCAACTCTTCCTCCACTTTAGCCTTGATTTGTAGCCTTTTTGAGTTACATTCAACAATAATAAGGGAGTCAAGAAAAGGGAGAAGTTTTTTTGAAGGGGTAGAAAATGAGTTCAGTATTTAACATTTTGAATTTAAATTGTCTACAAAATATCTAGTTAAGATATTAAATAGGGAGGTGGAAGAGAGATATTGGCAGTAGAGAGAGTAGTTAGAGCTATAAAAATGGATGTGAAAATCATCAGTATAAAGATAGTAATCAAATTTATGGAGCTAATGAGGTCACCAAGCAAAATAATATAGAGGGAGAAGAGAAGAGGGTGATAAACTGTATTGAAAATTTCAGAGAGGACAAGAAATCTGAGGATTGAAAAAGACAATTAGATTTAACAATTACGAGATTGTGGGGGGAATGGAGCCAAGATGATGGAATGGAAAAAGCACTCAGCTAAGCTCTCCCAATATTCTCCACTAAATTATTTTAAAATAATGCCTCAAACGTAATTCTGGAATAGCAGAGAGAACAAAAGGTCAGAGTAAGACACTGTCCAACTCAAGAGAAATTAGAACGTCAAAAAGAGAGATCTGAGACATAGGGCTGGAACCAGACCCAAAAACCCAGTGATGGGACCAGCTGGTGACAGAGGCAACAGAAACTTCAGTTGCTCTCAGGTCAGTGTAAGTGGACCTGGCAACTGGTTAGAAAGACATTGCTGGAGACCCTCATGCTAACTCTAGGAATTGGGACTAGACGCTGTTTGACAACTCCATTGTCCATGCCCACTTCTGGGTATTCAAGGATGGAGAAGAGCACTTTCAGACAAAAGGGAGAGAAGACATGAGGAAGAGTATTACTTCTACTTCCAAGGGATCAGAATCCCTGAGGAATAGGATCATTTCTGGTACCAAGAGAGCTGGGGCTCTAAGAAGCAGTATCAATTGCAATTCCAAGGCATCAGGGGCCATTCCTGGGTAAGGACCAGAGTGTATATGAGGACAGCAATGCCACACCTCCTCCTAGGTAACACAACTTTGGCAGCACTGAAAAATCCCACAATACCAAAACTAGGTCTGAAAACAACAATGTAAAAAAACAGTCTGAAGCTTCAGACAGTGCCATAACACTCCTTCCCCCTTTCAACAACTTTAACATAAAGTTCAAAATCAAGAAATAAGGTAGAAAAATGAGCAAACAACAAAAAAGAACCTAACCAAAAAATCTATTATGATGATAGGGAAGATCAAGACACAAACAGAAAAAGAAAATAATGTCAAAACAAATAAAATCAAAGTTTCAAATTAAAAAAAAAAGATTGGAAACAAGTCCAATAAGAATTTTTAGAAGAGTTAAAAAACAATATTCAAAATTACATAAGATTATTAAAGGAAATATTAAGTAAAGAAATAAAAACAAAGGAAGAAAATTATGAAAAAGACAATTAACAGTGGCAGAGCCAAGATGGTGGATTAGAGTCAACCCCTCAGCTGAACTCTCCCATATTCCCCTCCAAACAACTTTAAAATAATGCCTCAAATCAAATTTTGGAGTGGTAGAGCCAACACAAGGTTGGAGTGAGACATTTTTCTGGTCAAAGAAAAGTTAAGATATTGGAAGGAGAATTCTGTGTTGTTGAGTTGGAAGCCTGTCTGAAGTCCACACATGTGGCAGCAGCAATAGAGGCCATATTAGAAGCAGTAGCAGTTTCAGGAGATCTCATACTAGAGATGGTAAGGGGGTCAGACAATTGGTCAGAAAGATTTTACAGGGAACCCCTTGCTGACACTGGGTACCACTAGTACTGATTGGTAACTCTATTGCCCATATGAAGTTCTGGGTGACAGTTTAGAACAGAAAGAAGTATGGTTGGTTAGTCATAAAGGAGCAGGGGCCCTGTTTACACTTTAAATACAAAGAAAGCACCAACATTTAAACTGGGGGCATATACTGAGTAAAGACTAGAGTGCAGACCAGGAGAGCAGTGACCTCTCCCAGAATAATACAATCTTGGAAGAACCAAAAACTTGAACAATAAGACCTATTTGCACAAAAATATTCATAGCAGCTCTCTTTGCAGAGGCAAAGAATTGAAATAGAGGGGATGTCCATCAGTTGGGGAATGACTGAACAAATAGTTGTGATATGTTGTTGTTTGTCCTTCATTCTTGAGGAGGACCATGACAACAGGGGAGGTGATGCCATGATATGTAAGTAAATTGGATTTAAGTGAGGGAGGGATATGCAAAGTCACCAGCCTGACTCTCTCATCTGGAGCCATTTGTGTCCAGTGGCAAGATATGGATAAGGATGATTAAAGATGCCCCTGAATACAGTGGGAGGCCTTGGCTTTTTTAAGCTAAGGTCTATCTGCTTTCTCACTTTGACTGAGGTAATGCCCATTAGATGATTAAAGATAAGTAAGAAATGAAGTAGAGAATGGTCTCTATTACCTAGTCAAAAAAAATCAATCTGGGTGGGGAAGACCCTCAGGGTTTCTGATCAAAATAGAAACAATTGTTATTTACATTACTCTGTTCAAAGAAAAGGGGAAAGCACCTTTTGTACAAAAATATTGATAGCAGCTCTCTTTGTGGTGGAAAAGAATTGGAGATAGAGATGACACCAATCAACTGGGGAATGACTGAACAAGTTGTTGTATATGATTATAATGGAATGCTATTCTGTTATAAGAAATGATTAGCAGGATGGTTTCAGAAAAAAAAATCTAGGAAGTCTTATATGAACTGATAGAAAGTGAAGAAAGCAAAACTATTAGCAACATTGCATGATGATCAATTATGAAAGACTTAGCTGCTCTGTTCAAGACAATGATCCAGAATAATTTCAAAGGACACTTAATGGAAAATGCTATCCACCTCCAGAAAGAGAACTGATGAACTCTGAATGCTGATAAAAGCATCCTTATTCTTTACTTTTTGTTTTGTTTTGTTTTGTTTTTGTCTGTTTTCTTTTGCAACATGGCTAATATAGAAATGTTTTTTGCATGACATCACAGGTATAATCAATATCACATTGCTTGCCTTTTCAAAGTGTCCTGAGATACAGTAGCAATGGAGAAAATTTGGAACTCAAAACTTTAAAAATGACTGTTCAAATTTTCTTCCATGTAATTGAGAAATAATAATAAAATAAAAAACATATATTTAAAAAAGCAAAATAATTGTTAAGATGGTAAAGCTAGAAGCCTTAAAGTTAAAAAATATATATATAAAAGTTAAAAATAGAGGGAAAGGAAAGTAAGTGGAAGTACCAATGTTTTGCAGGAGAGGAAATATAGGATGATAGTAGTGATATCAAGTGGAGATATTATTTGAGGGGGAGACATGAGCATATTCAAAGACTGTAGAGGAACAGCCAGTAGATAGAGAAAATGTAGAGAGTGGGGAAAATAGAGTGGGAAAATGATGAGAGAAAATGGATTGGAATGAGATCATTTATTCAGGTTGAGTGACTTCCATTGGCAATGAAAAAGGTGACCTCTTCTTATGAGATAGGGGTGAATTAGATAAAGGGGTAGTGTATCTGAGTGAAGGGAAATGAGGAAGGATGGAGAGGGACACATTCACTCTATTCAAAAACTGGCAATTAATATATTTAGTAAAGAAATAGAGGTTGTTTTGGTGTTTGTTGGGAGCTAACTGGTTAGATAGCTGTTTGTATGCAAATGCATATATAAATGTGTGTATGTATATATATATTTTTTTATGTGTGTGTATGTGTATTCAGGGAGGAATGGAGTTTCTCACTAAAATATAATGGCAATATAAAGCAGGTATTGCTACTGAACGACTTGTATTATGAGGATAGAAATGGGGGCTAAATCAGTTACATCTTGTTTCTTAAGGTTATCTTTTTGCATGGATCAGATTCATTTACCAATAACTCAGAGAATATATTTGTGGTATATCAAGAGTGGCCAGCCCTAATTTATTGGTCACAGATGGCTTTGATTCCTTATCAAGACACAGATATCCAAAGACTTTTGTTAGTCCAGTATCTTGAATGTGTTCAGGAACTGGCAAACTAACGTTATACTGGGGTTGATTGTAACCATTGCATCATAGCAGATTATGATCTCAAAGGCTCTACATACAGTATGAAACATTCCAATGAGCCCAGAGCAGCAAGCAATGTGACTGCTGAAAAACGAACCTAAAAGAAACAATCTACTTAAGTGAAATTAAAATAAACCTGTTTGAAGTCTTTATCAGAGAATATAAAGGGAAGCATTTCATTGTTATGGTAAAAATCCACTCACCTGATATGACTTATCCAAACATTAAGTTCAAACATAAATCAATGATAATTCTATGTTCATTGTGGGGTGGGGCGGTGGATGGCTATATACTTATGAATTCATTGATATAAGAAATTTCTGGTGTCAAAACTTTCCACAGTTGCATATAAGCAGCTCGTGTATATTTTATAGTTTTAGGAAATGCCTTAGAGACACTGAGAGGTTAAATAATTTATCTATGGTCACACAGTTAATATGGATAAGAAGTTGATGTTAAAGCTTGGTAGGCAACATAATTTTGAATCACAAGCTGTGGATGTGGAGAAAATGTGAGTTCAAATCCTAGGGAACTACACTTCATGACCCTAAACTATTTTTCATTTCTAAATCTATGATTTCTTCACTAAATACTCTTAAAAAATTCTGAAAATACAAACCTGGTTAGTTTGAAGTTAATTAATTCTAAAAAAAAGACTCAGTATGGACTTACTACATAGAGGCAATTCTTGCTGATATAGCCTTTAAACTTCTTATATTTTTCAATCAGTAAAGTTTTTTTTTACCAATGTCACATGTAAAGACAGTTTTCAACATTCACTTTTATAAGATTTTGACTTCCAAATTTTTTTCTCCTTCCCTTAACTCTCCCTTCCCCAAAATGGCAAGCAGTCTGATATAGGTCATACATGTACAATCATATTAAATATATTTCCATATTAGTGTTGTTATGAAAAAAAGAATTAGAATAAAAGTGAAAAAGCATGAGAAATAAAAAAAACAGAAAAAGTGAAAATAATATGTTTCGATCTGTATTCAGACACCGTAGTTTTTTCTCCGTATGTGTATAGCATTTTTTTGCAATTATCTAAGATCACTGTATTGCTGAGAAGAGCTAAATCTATCAAAGTTAATCACAACACAATGTTGCTGTTATTGTGCACAATATTGTCCTGGTTCTACTCACTTCCCTCAGCACCAGTTCATGTAAGTTTTTCCAGGTTTTTCTGACATTTGCCTGCTCATCATTTCTTATAGCACAACAGTATTCCATTACATTCACATACCACAACTTGTTCATCCATTCCCCAATTGATGGGCATCCCCTCTATTTCCAATTATTTGCCACCACAAAAAGAGCTGCTACAAATATTTTTGTACATGTAGGTCTTTTCCCCTTTTCTATGATCTCTTTGGGATACAGACTTAGAAGTGGTATTGTTGGGTCAAAAGGTGTGCACCATTTTATAGCCCTTTAAGCATAGTTCCAAATTGATCTCCAGAATGGTTGGGTCAGTTCACAACCACCACAACAATGTATTAGTGTACCAATTTTCCCACATCTTCTCCAACATTTATCATTTTCCTTTTCTGTCATATTTTCCAATCTGAGAGGTGTGCAGTGGTACCTCAGAGTTGTTTTAATTTGCATTTCTCTAATCTATCATAATTTTGAACATTTTTTCATGTGACTGTAGATAGCTTTAATTTCATCATCTAAAGATTCACTGTTCATATCCTTTGACCATTTATCAGTAAGGGAATTATTTTTTTCTTATAAATTTGACTCAGCTGTCTATATATTTGAGAAACGAGGCCAGAAGCACTGGCAGTAAAAAAATGTTTCCCAGAGATGGAGCCAATATGGTAGAGTAAAGGCAGGGACTCACCTGAGCTCTCCCCCAAACCTCTCCAAATACCTTTAAAAAACAACCCTAAACAAATTTTAGAACAGCAGAACCCACAAAAGATGGAGTGAAACAAATTTCCAGCCTAAGAAAATTTGAAAGATCAGCAGTAAAAGTCTATTGAACCAGTGTAAGAGAGGATTGCACTCCAGCTGTGTCAGTGCAGATGAGTCTTCAGCAAACGCAGAGCAGGCCTCCAGCAACTGAATCCCTCTTATCAGTGGCAATTTCTAGAACTCTCAACACACAGATGCCAAGACAACTTAGAAGGTCAGCCAGAAAGGTCTGTCATACCTGGTGAGGGTGGAGCACAGTCCAGAGCAGTCTTGTCAAGGACTGTCTGTCAAAGCAAATCAGGAGCAGGCCTTAGGAGTGGATGAATGAGTAGCAGCAGAAGCTGCTGATGGTAAGGGTATCAAACAACTGGTCAGAAGGATATCACAGGGGTCTTTTTGCTAGTACTGAAGCAGGACTCTGTTGCTTTGCCCATACTCAGATCCAAGTACTGGATGACTGTCCCAGGGTGAGGAGGAGAATTAATACATCAGAGTTTGTGTCAACAGTGAAGAGATGACCCTCCTCACATTTCCAGGACAGAAAAGAGTGCTTGTGGGTACTCACAGACCAGAGCACAGAACAGGAGAGTAATAAACATCTCTCCTTACATCATACCACTTTTGAAGAACTGAAAAGTTACAGGTTCCTAGATGTATATCTGAAAACAGCTACACAAAACCCTTTGAAACATAGACAGTGTGCCCTCCACCCTGGAAGCAGAGCCCTACCTTAACAAAGACTTAAAAGTCAACTAATAGACTGGGAAAATGAGGAAACGATGAAAAAAAAAAAAACAAACCTCTAACTATTGAAAGTTATTCTGGTGACAAGGAAGATCAAAATGCACATTGAGAAGACAACAAAGTCAAACCTCATACATCCAAAGTCTCCAAGAAAAAATATAAATTTGTCTCAGTCCATAGAAGAACTCAAAAAGGATTTTGAAAATCAAGTAAAAGAGGTAGAGGAAAAATCAGGAAGAGAAATGAGAGTGATGCAAGAAAATCATGAAAAATGAGTCAACAGCTTGCTAAAGGAGACACACACACACACACACACACACACACACACACAAAATCCTGAAGAAAATAACACCTTAAAAAATAGCCTAACCAAAATGGCAAAAGAGGTCCAAAAAGACAATGAGGAGAATATCTTAAAAATCAGAATTGGTCAAGTGCAAAAGGAGATTTAAAAGCTCACTGAAGAAAATCATTCCTTAAAAATTAGAATGGAGCAAATGGAAACTAATGACTTTATGAGAAATCAAGAAGCAATAAAACAAAACCAAAAGAATGAAAAAAAAATAGAAGACAAAGTTAAAAATCACATTGGAAAAACAACTGACCAAGAAAATTGATACAGGAGATATAATTTAAAAATTATTAAACTACCTGAAAGCCATGATCAAAAAAAGCCTACACATCATCTTTCAATAAATTATCAAAGAAAACTGGCTGATATTCTAGAACCAGAGTGTAAAATGGAAATGGAAAGAATCCACAGACCACCTCCTGAAAGAGATCCCCAAAGGAAAACTCCTAGTCAAGGAGAAAACATTGCAAGCAGCCAGAAAGAAGCAATTCAAGTATGGTGGAGCCATAGTCAGGATAGCACAAGATTTAGCAACTTCTACATTAAAGCATCAGATGGCTTGGAATATGAAATTCCAAAGGGCAAAGGATCCAAAATTACAACAAAGAATCACCTACCCAGGAAAACTGAGTATAATCCTTCAGGAGAAAAAATAGACATTCAATGAGATGGGAGAGTTTCAAGCATTCTTAAGGAGAAGACCAGAGCTGAATAGAAAATTTGACTTTCCAATACAAGACTCAAGAGAAGCAGGAAAAGGTAAATAGGAAAGGGAAATCATAAGGGACTTAAAAATTTTAAACTCTTTACATTCCAACATGGGAAGATGATATTTGTAACTCATAAGACCTTTCTCATTATTAGGATCTTTAGGAAGAGTATTTATAGCCAGAGTGTGCCGATGTGAGTTGAATATGAAGGGATGATATCTAAAAAAATAAAATTAAGCAATAAGACAGGAATGTACTGGGAAAAAGAGAAAGGCAGAGGTAGAATAGGGTAAATTATCTCACATAAAAAACACAAGAAAAATCTTTTAAAGTGTAAGGGAAAAGGGGGGAAGTGAGAGAGAGTGAGTGATCCTTACTCTCATCAGAATTGGCTCAAAGAAGGAATACCATACACACTCAATTGAGTACAGAAATCTGTCTTACCCTACAGGTAAAATAAGAAGGGAAAGGGATAGTAAAAGTGGGTGGGGTGATAGAAGGGAGAACAATTGGGGGAAGGGGTAGTCAAAAGCAAAACAGTTTTGAGGAGGGACATGGTGAGAAGAGAGAACAGAATAAACAGTGAGTGGATAAGATGGAAGGAAATATAGTTAGCAACAGTAAATGTGAAATAAAATTTTGAAGCAATTTTATCTGATAAAAGCTTGATTTCTCAAATACATAGAGAACCAAGTCAAATTTATAAAAAAAAACAATAGCCATTCCCCAATTGATAAATGATCAAAACATATGATTAGTTTTCAGAAGAAGAAATCAAAAGTATTTATAATCACATGAAAATACATTAACTCACTATTAATTGAAGAAAGGCAAATTAAAATAATTCTGAGCTACTACCTCATACCTATCAGGTTGGCTAATAGGACAGAAAAGGTAAATGATAAATGTTGGAGGGGACATGAGGAAATGAGGCATTAATGCACTGTTAGTGGAGTTGTGAACTGATTTAAACTTTCTGTAGAGCAATTTGGAAAAATGACCTTAGGGCCATAAAACCATGCCTACCCTTTTACCTAACAATACCACTATGAATTCTATATCCCAAAAGAGAGAGAGAAAAAAGGAAAAGGACCTATGTGTAAAAAAGAATATATTTATAGCAGCTCTTTTCTAGGGGCAAAGAATTAGAAATTGAAGGGATGCTTATCAATTGGGGAATGCTGAGTAAGTTGTGCTATGTGATTATGATGGAATACTATTGTATTATAAAAAATGATTAGCATGCTGCTCTCAGAAATACCTTGAAAGACTTGCATGGGCTGATGCAAAGTGAAATGTAGTGTGTACAAAGTAACAGCAATAATATAAGATCATCATGTGAATGGACATTAAATGAGATAGAGGACTTTCAAGCATTCTTGATGACAAGACCAGAGCTGAATAGAAAATATGACATTCCAATTCAAGACTTAAGAGAAGCATAAAAAGGTAATGAGAAAGGGAAATCATAAGGGACTTAATTACTTTAAACTGTTTACATTCCTACATGAGAAGATGATATTTGTAACTCATAAGAGCTTTTTCATTATTAAGGTCATTAGCCAGAAGGCACAATTTTGAGTTGAATATGAAGGGATCATATAAAAACTAAAATTAAGGGATATGAAAGGAATGTACTGGGAGAAGGAGAAAGGGAGAGGTAGAATGGGGGTAAATTATCTCATATAAAAGAGGCAAGAAAAAGCTTTTGCAGTGTAAGGGAAGTGAGAGGGAGTAAGTGATCCTTAATGTCATCAGAATTGGCTCAAAGAAGGAATAACATACACACTCAATTGTATATAAAAATCTATCTTACCTTATAGGTAAAATAGGAGGGGAAGGGAATAAGAGAAGGGATTGGGGTGATAGAAGGTAGGACAGGTTGAAGCAAAACATTTTTGAGGAGAAAGAGGGTGAAAGAGAGAATAGAATAAATGGGGGGATAGGATTGAGGGAAATTCAGGTAGTAATAGTAATTGAGAAAATATTTTGAAGCAAATTTCTCTGATAAAAACTTCGTTTCTCTAGTATGTAGAGAACTGTGCCAAATTCTGCAATTGATAAATGATCAGATGATAGGAACACTAATCAGATGAAGTAATCAAAGCTATCTATACTTGTATTAAAAAAATGATCTAATTCACTATTGATTGGAGAAATGCAAATTAATACAATTCTGAGGAACTACCTCATACTTACTAGATCGGCTAATAGGACACAAAAGGACAATGACCTATGTTGGAGTGGATGTGGGGAAAATGAGACATTAATGCATTGTTGGTGGAATTGTGAACTGATTTAACCATTTTGTAGAGCAATTTGGAACTATGCTTAAAAGGCTATAGTACCCTGTATTTCCTTTGACCTAGTAAACCACTACTTTTCTGTATCCAAAAAAGAGATAAAAAGAAAAAAAGAAAAAGAAAAACTATAGGTACAAAAATATTCATAGCTTCTCTTTTCAGAGGGCAAAGGATTGGAAGCTGAGAGGAATCTCATCAATTGTGGAATGTATGAACAAATTGTGTTGTGTGATTGTGATGGGATACTATTGTACTATAAGAAATGATGAGCAGGATGCTCTCAAAAAAAACCTGGAAAGTCTTTCCTGGGCTGTTGCAAAGTGAAATTCACTGTGTTTAAAGTATAGCAATATTGTAAGATGATCAGCCATGAATGACTTAGCTATTCTTGGCAACACAACGATCCAATACAACTTTGAAGGAACTGAAAAATGCTATCTATTCCAAGATAAAAAACTGATGGTGTCTGAATGCAGATTGAAGCATATTTTTTACTTTCTTTATTTTTCTTTATTTTTTCCTCATCTATTTGTTCTTTCACAAAGTGACCATTATGAATATGTTTTTCATGACTACACATGTATAAGCTATATTGAATTGCTTGCATTCTCAATGGGGGGGATGGGGAAGAAAGAATTTGGAACTCAAAGTTTTAAAAACAAATGATAAAAAATAGTTTTTACTTGTAACTGGGGAAAATAAAGTACTAAATAAAAGCTTAAAATTAAAAATATATTTCCTAGCTTTCTGCTTTCTTTCCAATCTTGGCTTCAATGACTTTGTTTCTGCAAACCATTTTAATTTAATGTAATCAGAATTATTCATTTTGCATTTCATAATGTTCTCTATCTCTTGTTTGCTCATAAATTTTTCTATTCTCCATAGATCTGACTGGTAAACTATTCTTGTTCTCTTAATTTGCTTATGATATTAACCTTTGTGTCTAAATCATGTACCCATTTTGACCTTATCTTTGTATAGTGTGTGAGATGTTGTCTGGTGCCTAGTTTCTGCAATACTGTTTTCTAATTTTTGTAGCAGTTTTTGTCAAATAGTGAGTTATTTCTCCCAGAAGCTTGAGTCTATGGATTTATCAAACAGTAGAGTATAATAGTCATTGAGTACTGTGTCTTATGTAACTAATCTATTCCACTCATCCACCACTCTATTGCTTATCCAGTTTCAAATAGTTTTGATGATTGCTGCTTTATAATATGCTTTTAGGTCTGGTATGGCTAAGCCATCTTCTTTTGGATTTTTTTCCATTAATTCCCTAGATATTCTGACCTTTTTTTTTCCAAATTAATTTTATTATTATTTTTCTAGTTCTATAAAATATTTTTTGTAGTTTGATTGGTATGGCACTGAATAAGAAAACTAATTTTGATAGAATTGATATTTTTATTATATTAGCTTGCCCTTGCCATGAGAAACTGATATTTTTCCAATTATTTAGATCTGGCTTTATTTGTATGAAAAGTGTTTTGTAATTGAGTTCATATAGTTTCCTAGCTTTGTCTTGACAGGTATTTTATATTGTTTCCATTTATTTTAAATGTAATTTCTCTTTCTATCTCTTGCTGTTGGACTTTTTTTAGTACCATAGAAATGTCAATGATTTATGTGGGTTTATTTTATATCTTGCAACTATGCTAACATTGTTAATTATTTCAATTAGTTTATTTTAGTTTATTCTCTAGGATTCTCTAAGTATACCATCATATCATCTCCAAAGAGTGATAGTTTTATTTCCTCATTGCCTATTCTAATTCCTTCAATTTATTTTTCTTTTCTTATTGCTAAAGCTAATATTTTTAGTACAATATTGAATAATAGTGGTAATAATGGATCTGATCTTATTAGGAAAGCTTCTAGCTTATCTTCATTACATATAATGCTTGCTGATAGTTTTAGAGAGATGCTACTTATCATCTTAAAGAAGACTCCATTCATTCCTGGGCTCTCTAGTGTTTTAAATAGGAATGAGTGTTGTATTTTGTCAAAAGCTTTTCCTGCATCTATTGAAATAATCATATGATATCTGTTAGGTTTGTTGTTGATGTGGAAAATTATGCTGCTAGTTTTCTTCATTTCAACCAGCCCTGCATTCCTGGTATAAATCATACCTGGTCATATTGCATTATCATGGAGATACATTGTTGTAATCTCTTTGCTACTACTTTTACATCTATGTTTGTTAGATGTCTATAATTTTCTTTCTGTTTTGTCTCTTCCCAGTTTAGGTATCAGCACCATATTTGTATCATAAAAAGAATTTGGTAGGACTCCTTCTTCACCTATTTTCCAAAATAGTTTATACAGTGTTAGAATTAATTGTTCTTTTGACATTTTCTAGAGTTCATTTGTAAATCCATCTGACCCTGGAGTTTTTTTTTCTTAGGGAGTTCATCGATGGCTTGCTCAATTTTTTTTTCCTGAAATAGGGTTACTTAAGTACTTTATTTCCTTTTCTGTTAATCTGTGCAATTTATATCTTTTGGAAATATAAGTTTCACTTAGATTGTCAGATTTTTTGGCATACCATTTGACAAAATATCTCTTAATTATTGTTTTAATTTTCTCTTCATTAGTGGAGAATTCATCCTTTTCATTTTTGATGCTGGTAATTTGGTTTCCTTTTTTCTTCTTTTTAAATCAAATTAATCAAAGTTGTATCTATTTTATTTTTTCATAAACTCACCTCTTAGTTTTATTTACTAGTTTAATAGTTTTCTTAGTTTCAATTTTTACTGATCTCTCCTTTGATTTTCAGAATTTCTTATTTGGTATTTAATTAGGGAGTTATAATTTATTCTTTTTCTATCTTTATTTAGTTGCATGCCTGATCTCTTCTTTTCATGTAAGCATTTAGAGATGCAAAATTGCCCTTAAGTTTTGGCTGTATCCCTTAAGTTTTGGAATGTCTCATTATTGTTGTTCTCTTTGGCGAAATTATTTATTGGTTCTATGATTTGTTGTTTGAACCACTCATTCTTTAGGATTAGATTACTTAGTTTCCAAATAGTTTTTAGCCTATCTTTTCATGGCCTTTTATTACATGTAATTTTTATTGCATCATGATCTGAAAAGGATGTATTTAATATTTATGTCTTTTTGCATTTGATTTTAAGGATGTTATGCACTAATAGATGGTCAGGTTTTGTTTCAGTGCCATGTAGGGCTGGTAAAAAGGCATAATACTTTCTATCCCCATTTAATTTTCTCCAGATGTCTATCATATTTAACTTTTCTAAAATACTATTTACTTCTATAACTTTTTTGTTTATTTTGTGGTAAGATTTATCTGCTTCTGAGAGGGGGAAGTTGAGATCCCCAGCTACTACAGTTTTGCTCTCTGTTTCCTCCTGTAATTCATTTCACTTCTCCTCTAAAATTTTGGAAGCTATGTCCCTTGGTCCATATATCTTTAGTACTGATATTGCTTCATTGGTACCTTTGATCAAGTTGTAGTATTTTTTTCCCTTATCTCTTTTATTTAGATCTATTTTTGCTTTTGATTTATTTGAGACCGTGATTGCTACCCCTGCTTTTTTTTTTACTTCAGCTGAAGCGTAATGTATTCTGCTCCAGACTTTTACTCTGTGTGTGTCTCTCTGCTTCAGATGTGTTTCTTGTAAACAATATATTGTATGATTATGACTTTTAATCCATTCTGCTATTTACTTTCATTTTATGGGAGAGTTCATTCTTTCACATTCACAGTTTTGATTACTAACTGTGTATTTCCCTTCATACTTTCCCCTCAATTTTTGCTTTTCTCTCTCCTTTCACCCTGTTCATCCTCACCAGTGTTTTGCTTCTGGCCACTGCCTCCTCAGTCTCCCCTCTGTTCTATCAGCCCTTCTCCCTTTTCTTTTCCCTACTTCTACCCTCCCTTCTATCTACCCCCTCCCTTCTCTTTCCCTTTCTCATACTTCCCTATCAGGTAAGATAAATTTCTCTACCCAACTTATTGTGTATGTTATTCTCTTTGAGCCCAATCTGATGAGAATAAAGTTGAAACAATGCTCACTTCCCTCTTCCTTCTTTTCCTTTTCTCTAATAAGTTTTTACATCTCTTCATGTGATGTAATTTACCCTACTCTGTTTACTCCCATCTTCCCCCATCTTCTTCTCTCAGTATAAGCCTTTTTTCACCCCTCAACTATTTTATATCATCACATCCAAGTCAACTTATTCCCACACTCTCTGCTACATATATCCCTTCTAACTGCCCTAATAAGGATACAATTTTTAAGAATTACAAGTATCAGGATACTTGTGGGGATGTAAACAGTCTGACCTTATTGAATAGCATGTTTGTTTTTTTCCTTCCTGTTTACCTTTTTATGCATCCCTTTAGTGTTGTATTTGCAGATAAAATTTTCTGTTCAGCTCTGGTCTTCTCATCAGGAATGATTGGAAGTCCCCAATTTCATTGAATGTCAATCTTTCCTCCTGAAAGATTATGCTCAATTTTGTTGGGTAGTTGATTCTTGGTTGTAATCCAAGCTCCTTTCCCTTCCAGAATATCATATTCTAAGTTTTCTCCATTCTTTAATGTAGAAGTTGCTAAATCTTGTGTAATCCTGACTGAGACTCCATAATATTTACATTGGGGTGGAGCCAAGATGGCAGAGTAAAAGAAGTAACTTTCTTGAGCTCTCCCCCAAACCCCTCCAAATACCTATGAAAAAATGGCTCTAAACAAATTCTAAAGCAGCAAAACTCACAAAAAGATGAAGTGAAATAAATTTCCAGCCCAAGACAATCTGGATGGTTGATTGGAAAGGTATATCTCACCAGGCTGGGAGAGGAGTGCAGTTTGGCGTGGGTGTGCAGGCCTCAGTGAACCTTGAGCAGGCCTCAGAGGACTGAATCACAAACAGCAGTGGCAGTTCCCAGAACTCTCAACACATGAATGCCAAAGACAACTTAGAAGATCAATGGGAAAAGTCTGTGTCTGTGGAGAGAGAGAGAAGCGCGGTTGTCTCAGCTCCAGTCCCCAAGCTTGGCTCTTGAGTGATGGCTCCCTTCTGAACTTCTGACCCACAGACTGAGGGGGAATTGAAAGGTTGATCAGAGGGGGATTGCAGGGATCTCTCTGCTGGGGCAGGATTCTCTTGCTTTGCCCATGCTTGGATCTGGGTCACAGTTCTGGGTGGTGGCCTAGGGCAAGGAGGAGCACTGGCATGGTGGAGCTTGTAATGACGGTGAAGAGAAAATCCTCCTCACAGTTCCAAGACAGAAAAGAGTGCTTGTGGTCACTCATAGACCAAAACACATGCCAGGAAAGGAGTAAACACTGTACCTTTTATCATACCACCTTAGAAGAGCCAAAAATTTACAGGTCCCAGAAGGATCTCTGAAAACAGTTGCACAAAACCTCTGAAGCTTGGGACAGTACATTCTCCACACTAGAAACAGACCCATACCTTAACAAAGAGTTTGTAACTCAAGTAATTGGCTGGGATCATGAGCAAGCAGCACAAAAAGAGTCAGACTATATTATCTTACTTTGGTGACAAAGAAGATCAAAATATACAACTAGAAGAAGACAACAAAGCCAAAGTTTCTACATCCAAAGCCTCCAAGAAAAATATGAATTGGTCCCAGGCCATGGAAGAGCTCACAAAAGATTTTGAGAAGCAAGTAAGAGAAGTAGAGAAAAAACTGAGGGTGATGCTAAAGGAGACCCCAAAAAAATGCTGATGAAAATAACACCTTAAAAAATAGCCTAACCCAAATGGCAAAAGAGGTCCAAAAAGCCAATGAGGAGAAGAATGGCCTAAAAAGCAAAATTGGCCAAATGGAAAAGGAAGTCCAAAAGCTTACTGAAGAAAATACTTCCTTAAAAATTAGAATGGAGCAATTGGAAACTAGTGACTTTATGAGAAATGAAGGCACTGTAAAACAAATCCAAAAGAATGGAAAAAATAGAAGAGAATGTGAAATATCCCATTGGAAAAACAACTGACCTGGAAAATAGATCCAGGAGAGAGAATTTAAAAATTATTGGACTATCTGAAAGCCATGATCATTATATTTGCATTGTTTCTTTCTGGCTTCTTGCAGTATTTTCTCCTTGAACTGATGAATGTGGATATTGGCTACAATATTCCTTTTAGTTTTCATTTTGGGACCTCTTTCAGGAGATGATTGGTGGATCATTTCAGTAACTATTTTAGCCTGTGGTTCTAGGATATTAGGGCAGTTTTCCTTGACAATTTCTTGAAAGATGCTGTCAAGGTTCCTTTTTTCAATCAGTTTTCAGGTAGTCCAATAATTCTTAAATTATGTCTTCTGAATCTATTTATAAGTCATTCATTCTTTTGATTTTTTTTGACTGATTCTTGTTTTCTCATAGAACTATTAGCTTTTACTTGTTGGATTCTGATATGTAAGGAATTATTTTCTTCATTTAGCTTTTGTATCTCCTTTGGCCAATTGTATTTTTAAAGGAATTATTTTTAGGGCAGCTAGGAGGCACAGTGAATAGGGCACTGGCCCTGAAGTCAGGAGGACCTGAGTTCAAATATGGCCTCAGACCATACACTTGATATTTACTAGCTGTGTGACCCTGGGCCAAGTCACTTAACATGATTGCCTCATAAAAAATTAAAAAAATTTTAAAAAAAGAATAATTTTCTTCATTCAATTTTGTTCCTTTTCTAAGCTGTTGCTTCTCTCTTCAATGTCTCTCCTTTCTTTTCCTAATTTTCTTTCTACCTTTCCTATTTGACTCTTAAAATCCTTTTTGAACTCTTCTAAGGCTTTTTGAAATTGTGACCAATTCACATTCCCCTTTTAGCTTTTACATGAGGCATTCCAACAATGTTGTCCTCTTCTGAGTTTGTGTCTTGATCTTCACTGTCACCATAGTAGCTTTCTATGGTCAAGGTTCTTTTTTGTTTGTTTTTTTTTTCTTGCTCATTTTTTTCCCTGTTTCATGACTTTTAAATTTGAGCTCTCCTCCTGAGGCATAGGGTGCATTGTCCCAAGCTTCTTGTGCAGGTGGTGAGAGGCTTGATCACTGGATTTGTGAACTGCTGGATTGCTCACTGGGCTGCTTTGGCCCTGCCTAGTCATGCCTATTGTTGCCTGGTTTCCAGGGCTAGCAGTTTGCCTTCTATGCTGGTGCTGGAAGTCTTGCAGCTGGCCTGCTGTGCCACTGGCATGCTGAGCCAGGACTGAGGGGCCTCAGTTGCTGATTTGTGCTGTGGCTAAGAGCCTCTCACTGGTTTTCCTGGACTCCATCTGTGCTGGGCTGTGCTCCCCTTTTACTCACATGAGATAGATAGTTCTTGAGGTCCTTCAAAGTTATCCTAAGCTGGTAAATTGCTTTTTGCAGGTTCTGCTGCTTCAGAATCTGTTTAGAGGCTTGATTTAACATTGTTTCTGAGTGAAACTGGGGAGAGCTCAAGCAACTCCCTGGCTTCTCTCTGCCATCTTGGCTCTGCGTCCTTTTTCTTTTTTTTTATACGCATTTACATATGGAGAAACATAATTCCCACTTTGCCAGTCATCTAATTTTTAGAGAGTCCACTTGTTTGTAAAGACGGACTTATGTCAACTTAAGCATGAGGCCAAAGCCAAATTTTCCAACTTAATAATATTTGAGTAGCAGCAAATTTACCATCATAGAGTACATCTTTGTACATGAGAGAACAGTCACTTCTATATTTAGTAGATCCCACTGCTGTGTCACTGTCCATGGATGCAATGATGTTATAAAGGAAGTGGATACAGATGGAGCCAGAGTAATATGAAATGTGAGGAGTTAAACAAGACCAACAAATCCTCTGGGATATGCAGTTCCATGAAGAAGAGGGGTGTTCAATGAAACTTAAATATGGCTAATCACAGCAAATGTTGCCCTCACCATGAAGCATTCCAGTATGTGGGAAAGTCATGTGTGACTGGGAATATATTTCCATTTTAAATAGACAAGGGAAAGATTTTTTTTAAAGGAAGCAACTCTATAACATGAGTTTAAAAAAAAACAGACTTTAGATTAGTCTTGCAACAGTAGAATGCACCAAATGATTAAAATAATTAAAGGCAAGCAATTGAGATATAAAGACTTAGATGGATGCTCTCAGAGAGAGCAGTGTAGCATTCATTCTCCTAGTGAAGGATGTATAGCAGCCTTTGTCCTGAGAATAGGGAGCATGGTGTCAACCCTCCAGTGAGGGCTGCCT
Source organism: Vombatus ursinus (assembly GCF_900497805.2). Classification (NCBI taxonomy): domain Eukaryota; kingdom Metazoa; phylum Chordata; class Mammalia; order Diprotodontia; family Vombatidae; genus Vombatus; species Vombatus ursinus. The sequence continues at coordinate 10,817,842 of NW_020951957.1, read as the reverse complement.
AGCAACAAACCCATTTAGTGAGGGAAATGCAGAAGCCAATCTCTTTAGTAAGCAAGTGTAGCTATTAATTTAATTAGTAAAGGCAGTGTAGCATGAATCATCTTGGTGCAACAGCAAAAATTTTTAATGAACATTTTGAAATTCTAACCTTGAATGGGTGCATCAGAGGCTGCTTTCCACTTAGCATGGACCAGGTGAAAATATCATTTAAAAATAAGGCAAGATAGATTCTACTTTATAGTCTGATATATTATGGGAATGTGAGTACATGGTATTGTCTTTAGAAATTACAAAAGATCAGATATATGATTTCACTTCCATAGTTTGGTTCCTGATGTCTAGTCTAACATTGACTTGACCTTCTAATTTCTCATGAAAATTTTATGCTGCTGTGAATGAGGAGACTGGATTATTTTTTTTTTGTCTTTTAACATCAAGTCATGGCATAGTGCTTGACATGTAGTAGGTACTTACATGCATATCAAATTGAATAACAACTGACATATGACACTTTATGGTTTGTAAAGCATTGTGTGTGTGTGTGCGTGTGTGTGTGTGTGTGTGTATGTGTGTGTAATATCATTCTATCTCTCTACCTATCTATCATCTATCTAATTCTATCTTTACAACAAGCCTGGGAAGGTATTGACACAGATATTACCTCCATTTTCCATATTCCATTTCCATTTCCATATTGACACAGATGAGGAAACTGAGGCTGAGTAAAGATCTCCTGAAAGTCACATGGCTCCAATCTCCATCACTTAAAGTGTTACCCTCTATCCACTATGCAATACTACCAGCATAAATTCTGATAACAAACAACATTTGCTACCTATGAATACTCCTTTCAGAACTTATGAATACTTTTTAAAATTGTAGTCTGAAGATGCCATTAATGTATGACACATTCCTTTGCCTTGTTCCCAGAGGTGAAGTCCAAAACACTTCCCTTAAGACTTCTTATAATAAAAGATGTGTATCAAATGGTTCCAAAATAAAAGAACACCCAAGACAGATTATAGTTTAAGACACACAATCCTACAGTTTTAACAATATTCTATCCTGCTTCTAGTTCCATCTCCCAAAATACTGGTATTCAAACTGTATAGTATATAGCCTGAGGCTACCTTCTTAAACTATTTGCATATTATTTCCTTTAATGAACTCTAAATTCCAAACTAATTTACCTCTTTATGATTCTCCATTTATGAATTTCCATTTCCTTTCTCTGAGCCTTTTTACAGATAGCCCCATAAGTCTTGAATTCAATCTATAATCTCTATCTCTTAGAAGCCCTAGTTTCTATCATCTCAAGTTGTCTTCTCCTCACAAGGCCTCTACTGCTCTTCCCATTTGTTTGCATTTGCCCCCATCCCCACTATGTCTTTAATTGTATATACATTCTACACTTTTCCCCAAGTAGTTTGAAAGTAAGAACTTGTTTTGTCTTTGACTCAATAGTTGAATCCCAATCTCTGATACATAATTGACTCATAATAAATGCTTGTTGAATTAATAGGTGAATGGCGTAGTTAAAAATAAAAAAGATTTGGGTGCTAAGAATTACAGTGTGTCTCAAAAATTGATGATAGAGTAGAAAATGTTTAACCTTTCTATTTCCTTTCCTTCTCAATAAACCTTTTCTACTTAAAAAATAGATTTCATTTTTTTTAAAGTTCCTGCTAAAAGTAAAAACATTCTTCTATTTTTTTCCTCTGACTACCACTGGGAATATTATTCATTTCCATTTTCTGGAAGCACTTGAGATCAAAAATTAGTCTTATGTGATCTTTGTATACTCAATTTGACCAAGGTTATGGATGATCACGCTTAGAAAACCACAAGGTCAGAGGAAGTGGAAAAGGAGCCTAAGAAATACAAAACAATGTAGGAAATACTGGGGCCCAACTAAACTTTCATCAGACTCTTTTTTTTCCAAGACAATGGGGGTAAAGTGACTTGCCCAGGGTCATACAGGTAGTAAGTGTCAGTGTCAGTGTAAGTGTCTGAGGCCAGAGTTAGACTCAGGTCTTCCTGAATCCAGGGCCGGTGCTCTATCCATTGCACCATCTAGCTGGCCCCCAAAGACTCTTCTTTTATCTTTTTAGAAAAAAAAATAATCTTGCTCATTTTTGGATAATCAAACTTTTAATTGAAGTTGAGGATTAAGTGAAGGACAATGGAGAGGCACAAAGTTGGTGTAAGCATATTGCAACAAGCCAAACAAAGGATTTTGCAGGAAAAATAGCATACATGATTTCAATAGAGACCATAAAAAGAGATGGGTCAATCACCAAATGTGAATGAAGTATACCTAATGAATAGTTTGTGTGTGACATTGATATCCATGAAAAGAGATCTAGAAGATATTGAGTTGAACCATTTTCAAGACTCTGACAAGAGTCACACAAAATGGGCAGAAACAAATGAAGTAAAAGCCACATAAAATATCCCAGATTGATGCTATCACAAATCCAACAAAGAATTAAAGTCTATACAGTAAATTCTGAATTTTCATTTAAACATCCAGGTTTATTCACTTTTCTTTGGGGAAACATAATAATACAGAAAAGGGGAACAGGGGAAAGGGAACACAATATATAATATAGTTTAGACACTGCAGTATGCAGTATCTTATATGTTATTTTTGAGAAAGATATCAGTTGTGTGTGTCTTTCTGGTATAATTTTTTTAAATGTGGTTTAAAGTCTGTACACTTGTCATGTCAAGTACTTCAGTTGCAGAAGACCCACTCAAGGAGAGTGGACAATTTCTGTCAAGAAATGTCAATTTGATTCATCCTTTCTTTGCTACCTGCTACTGTCTCTTAGTAGCCCTACTTTATCAAGTAGAATAGCCTGTTGCAAAAAGTCTCATAGAGTTCTCCACCACAATATCACTCTATAACACTAAACAGTGGCTATTTATCACTTGCAGAGATGATAAATAACACCTAAACCCATAGTTCCTTTATGTCTTTTATTCTTTGAGAAAAAAAAAGATAAGCTTTAAGGCTATAAGAAGCCCTTATTTCCTATTTTACAGAGCAATGAGAAGTTCAGTGAAAAGAGAAGGGACATCCGATTTTAATGTTTGTAGTTGTTATTTTTCTCATCATTATCACCATTGTCACTTTTACTTTACTCTTTCTACTACTCATCCCTTGTTGCTTCTCTTTCTCCTACTGCCCCATCCTCCTCTTCTTCATCTTCTTCTTTCATACCTCCTCATTTATATCTACATTTTGAAGTTCTACAGGTTGTTCCAAATTTGTGAACATACAAAGAGCAGCTTAAAGTAAGAACAATTCTTTGCAATCCTGCCTCAGTCTCTTCTGATTACAGCTTGCTGTGAGACCCTAGGACAAAAGAATCAGTTTCAGTTTCTTTGTGGTTAGCATGCTTTTGTCCAAGGTCTTGGTATGCTGTCTCTACTAGGCTTTCAAAGGGCTAACTCTTCTGGATATCACTTTTTTTAATGTCTTGAATTTGCTTTTGTTACACACTGGATTTAGTGTTTAAATGTTGGTTTGTTATAGTTGTTGTTGTTCAGTAATACAGTTGGTTCTGACTTTTTATGACCCCTTTTGAGGTTTCTTGGTAAAGACATTGGGGTGGTTTGCCATTTCCTTCTCCAGCTCACTTTACAGATGAGGGACTAAGGCAAACCAGGTTAAGTGATTTAAGTCCAGAGTCAAATAGTAAGTTTTTAAGGATGAATTGGAACTCAAGAAGATGAGTCCTTCTAACTTCAGGCCTGGTTCTATCTAGTATGTGACCTAACTGCCTGTTTAACTATTGGTAAAAACATTAAATAACCTTAAAAAAGAACAGAGGGAAAATATCATGTAAGAATTATATTCTGGCTACTTCCTATTCATGGGCACTCTATTACCTCCTCTGTAGGTATTTCCCAAACCTGGAATAAATTCCTTCATAATTTTCGATTCTTAAAATATCTAGATTCCTTTATGTCTCAGCTCAGGTCATGATTCTCCTAGTAGACAGTGTTCTTTCTGTCTGTCTGGGTCTCTGTGTGTTTTGTCTCTCTCTCTCTGTTCTCTCTGTCTGTGTCTCTCTCTCTCTCTCTCAGTTGTCACATACACATATACATATATATATATTCCCGCCTTTTCTGTATTATTGCATTTCCCCAAAGAAAAATGAATAAACCTCCATGTATAAATGCAAGTTCAGAGTTTACTGTATAGACTTTAATTCTTTGTTGGATTTGTGATAGCATCAATCTGAGATATTTTATGTGGCTTTCACTTCATTTTTTTCTGTCCATTTTGTGTGACTCTTGCCAGAATCTTGAAAATGGGTCAACTCAATGTCTTCTAGATCTCTTTTCATGGATATCAATGTCACACACAGGCTGTTAATCAGGCATACCTCATTCTCATTTGATGATTGGCCCATCTCTCTCTCTCTCTCTCTCTCTCTCTCTCTTTCTCTCACTATATATATATATATATACACATATATATGTAGATAGATAGATAGATAGATAGATAGATAGATAGATAGATAGATAGATAGATACATAGATATCAGTTGCATCTTGCATCCCACAGAATAATAGAAGCTCTCTGAGGTCAGAAATTGTAAGTTTATATTTGTATCCCACGAAAATTTGGAGAGGCATATCACCAAGTTGGTTTCATGGTGATGTTTACAGTCATAGATACTAGTAAATAACATTTCCTGAGAGATAATCATCTTTGTTAATCAACACTATGAAAATATTCATAACTTTTAAGTTTTCAATGAACTTTGAATACATCATACAACTTGAGCCTCACAACAATCCTTTGATGAAGATAATACAGATACTATAGACCTTGTTTTACAGAAGAGGAAATTAAGGTTGAGAGTTTAAATGACTTGGCCATGATCATACATCTAATAAGAACCAGAAGAAGGATTTGAACCCAGCTCTTCTTGACTCCAAATTTTGCACACTCTTCACTGGATCATATGACCTCTCTAAAGTTATGTATCCTTGAAATATGGCAATGTATATATTTGATGGCTTATATAATTTATTTTAGAAGATTCCTAAAATATATTTTCATGTATTCCAAAAATAAATATATTTCAGATATATTATACATTGGATAAAATAGGGACAATTTTTTTGGGGGGGGTAGGAAGGAAGGCCACTAATAATGGGAAATTAGGAAAGGTTTCAGATAGGAGAAAGCACTTGATCTGTGCTTTGACAGGAGGCATACATACAGAAGCCAGTGATAGGAGGGAAAGCATTACCTCTTTCTCCTATTCATGGGAAAGGACACAACCTGTGCTATGAAATAACACCTTTTACATTAGGGAACCTTAACATCTTCTACTTTTGCATTGGCTGACCTATCAAGGCAAGTTCCTGACAACTAGAGTCTAACAATGTCATGAGCTTAGTTAAAGATACCAATGCATTAGTAGGATTCCTTGGCCCAGGAAATGTGAAATAACTGGAAAGCATTTTCTTAAAAATGACTGGATAAAGCAAGAGATGCCTTTTATCAGAGTTTTGACCTTGAAATGTCTCTCTGCAATACTAGACCAATAGGAAACATTACAAAATGACAGTAGAGGTACTAGAGAGCATTTATATACTTTCATAATTTATTCTATTAACTTCACAGTATAAAGGCTTCATCTGAAACCTTTAAGATCCATTTTAAAATTATTCCTTTTATTCTTATTAAAGTATTTTGATAAAGAAGTCTGAAATTTGAAGGCAGATTATGCTAAGTTTCAAAAAACTGGACTGTATTGAACAAAAAAAGAGAAGAAATTCACAGTTCAATTCACCTATGTAATTTTAAGGTAATTCATAATGAAAGAATGCAATCCCTACATTATTACATATATTAAATTACCCAAACTGTGGAATTCAGGTGTATTTGTGTGTAATATCTATACATCTATATCTATATCTATATATTATATATATAAATATATATGTGTATATATATACATATGGATAGATAGATATAGATGTAGATGAGTGTGTATTACCTGTTTGTATGTAGAAGACCTATGCCTTAATAAGAATTAAATACGACGTAAGTCAATAAGTTGAGTGTTGGATTGGAAATACATGAGAGATAAGGATAGATAACATTTGTAAAACTTCAGTGTTTTCAGTAATAACTTATTAACTGTCATAAAATTTGTGTTTTTAATACTAATATTTTCTTGTTTTCTTACATGGCTGTAAATTATGGGATATGATGATCATAAAGGAGTCTCCTTATAGCTGACCACCCAAAAAGCAATAAAAACATAGTGTATAAAACTAGAGTGCAAAATTTTAATTGCCATTATACATGGGGAAATTGTCACCAAATATCATCCATTACATATATAATTGTAAAAGGAGGTAGACCAGAAATGTTGAACCATGATGACAACGAGAATAACAAGATGATGATATAGAATAAATGAGTAAAACCAGATTTACTAACCAAATGATACACTGGTATCTATATATTTTTACATTAGGGAAATATTAAAAATTCATTGGAGAGATGCTCTTTGGAGGAATTATGGAACAAGGAGAGTATAAATTACACTGAATGAACATGTGTATTGGGGTTGCTAACTGCTGTGTTCAAGAAAGTTGATCTGGAATCAAATAATTAAGATGAATAATTCAATTTTGTAATAATTGTTGGTCAAAAAGTTTCTTACAATAAAGTTAAGAAATTTACTTTCTTATGCAGATTTATGCAGTGTGTTTGTGAATTCTTAAGTGTGGCTACTTCATTCATACAGAGAATTATAAAAGTTGGTGAGCATAATTAAAAAAGATGGTTCTAAGTATGAGCTACTATCTGTAGAATGGGGGAAGATGGAATGTCATGTACAGTGAAGAGCTAATAAGTCAATAGAGTTAGAAAGTAGTATGTTATTCTGATATTTTCCTTTTTTGTCAATTTCATGTCAACAAAGGTGTGTACATAATGTTGAACATCACTTATAATTAAATGACTTTGGTCAAGATCTGAGCCCAGTTAAAATATTATTCATTTAGGCATACCTGCCTTATCAGATTTCTATAGGATGGCCAGTATTAATAGCCCATTCTTATTCATCTACATTATTACTCATTTTGAGTGTTTGTATTATTTCATATCTATAGTTTTATATCAGGGTTTCTTTTCATTTCTTCGGTAATCAAGTTTAATAAAATTTAATAAATGTTCAATTCAACACTAAAGTTCTTTCATGCTCAAAAATGGCATGAAATAACCCTGGTATCTCAAAGGTTATATAAGTAGTACATAAGGTCTCCCAACAAAACTTGAAATGGGATGGGTTATGTCTCTGTTCTTCAAGACTAGCACAACTAAGTTCTGAGAGTTTTATAAATAAATCAGCTTTAAGTGAAGTGTGTTACAGCCATGGTACCTCCTAATGTCTGCTTTCTAAATTCACTGAGTGGTCATAGTCTGTGTTTGTAAAGGAAGTGCCTATTCTTGTGACATCACTAAACTTTGAAGTAGTAGACTAAATGCAGTATAAAAACATTATTAATATAATCTAAAAAGTGTGAGAGTAAAAAAAGAAGTAGTCCTATTCTTTTGTCATTTTATTAATCATGTAAGCTATCTCTAAATATATTTCTTTCTTCCTATCATACAGGTTGACAATCCAGTGTTTTCACATCAGTACATGGACTTTCCAAAATAAGAAATCTTTATGAAAATGATCTTTTTAGTCCTCAAGAGTTTATATGTGAGAAGTATTAAGATTGAAAAATTGTTATTTTTGTTCAGCCTTCATTTTTGACGAGGACCAATGACATCACAGGATGTCATCTTGACTTGTGTGTGAATTGTATTTAAGTGAGGCAGAGTTGCACAAATTCATCAGTCTCATTCTCTCTTCCAGAGTCATTGAAGTCCAGTGGCAGGACAAAAGTTATGATGATTGTCAATGGCCTGGGATATAGTGGATGACTTTGGTGTCCTTAATGTCTGACCAACATCCAAGTCCTCTATAGCACATGCTTCAGCTGTCTTAATGACTGTTGGAACAAATTTTTCTCATCTGGTCATTCCACTGGGAGAAGTCTTCACATTCTTGGGATAGATATCCCTGTAACTCACTAGCAGGTTTGAGACCTGTCAATTACCTTCAACATGGTTTAGACTGTCTTCTAAGATGGTTTTACCAGGGTGTAGCCACTGTGAATGCTATAGCTAGGATTGAATAGTTACTCCAAGGAAGTCTAAATAGGGGGAGAGAAAGACTTGTATTCTCTTCATTCTCTATTGATAAAAGGATTACAAGTATTAAATCTTTTATTGGGTTCTAGTGCCATCTATTTGTAATGCATATCTATCTTGTTTGCTGTGTCAGAGAATAATGAAAGAATGGAGTATGGCTCCATTAGTGATGTCTAGTGATTAACACATGATGTGTTCTAAATAAGAAATAAAGAAAGTGATTGGGTGGTCCTAGGAAAAACAATAAAAAAATGACCATTTTCAATTTCCAAGTCAGATAATATATTAACATTGATAAGCTCCAGAAAGAGACAGACTGGAATATTGTAGTGGGTGAATTATAGATTCTGGAAAATGAAATAAGATAGTATTTGGGCATCTCCAAGACAACTAATATAGTATGTACATATTTATCTGTGTCAAACAACAGCCATGATAATCAAAACCTTAAACATCTATTCAAGGTTTCAATGCTTTCAGACTTCAAGTATCTGCAATTTCATTATTATTGTTAATGCTTCCAGAAATGCATATGCTATCCTTCTACAACTTTTTAAATGGTTTTTGTAAGTCTCTAGGGTTGAAAAAAAATTATCACTGAAATGAATTTAATGTTACACCTATTTAAATTAATTAAATTGGTTTTAAGATTAGCAACATAAAATCCATTACTCAGCACATCTTTGAAAACTTTTTACCTTAGCAGGACCAGTCAGAATGTAAACTCTTCTTGAATATACTACTACAAGACACCAAACAATGACTTTAGTGGGTGATTTTAAAGGTAAAAGGGACAAAATATTCTTTCAAGGAATACTTAGTTGTTCTCTATTACCTTGAGGATAAAATATAATATAATCCCATCTGTGTGACACTTGAAAGCTTTTATGATTTGACTCTACACTATCTCCCATGTCAGATTACACATTGTCCCCCTTTAAACACTCTGTTCTACCAAACTGCATGCTTGATGATTCCCATGCATGTGAATACAAATTCAACCTACTTGACTTTATATAGGTTGTAACAAACATGGAATATTCTCCCTCCTCCTTTCTGCCTCTTGAAATTCCTAATTCTGTATATGGATAATGTCATGTAAGAGGTCTTTCTTGATTTCTAGAAAACAGTTTCCCCCCCCAAAAAAATACTTCATTTTTTTGTATACGCTTTGTGTTTATATATATTTCTTTTCCTAGTATCATTTAAACATCATGAAGGCAAGTACCATGTTAAATGAATCAATGAATCAATTTAAAAATTATTATTAAATGCCCAGTATGTTCAAAGCACTGAGCTAAGCATTGAATTATGAAAAATCAAGAAAATCCCTGAAATTCAGTGCATCACATTCTAATGGAGACAACATATATTCAAGCTGTTAGTCAGATGGAGAACCCCTTGGTTCTTAGGGTACAATGGTAAAGTAGATGATAATATATATTCTTTAATCACATTTCCATTGATAAAACCATATCTGTTACTTTTGGTGAACTATTTGATGGTGTGAAAGACTATGGTGGTAATTTTGGCTGCTGAGGAGGCAAAGCCACAGCACCCACATAGGTTCATGGAAGGTCAATTCTCCAAAAAGTTTGCTCCCTTTGACAATGATTGTTGGGGCCAGAATAATATGTTTGGTGGTGTATGGAACACTCAGATTCCTGGAGCTCAGGTTTATTATTTTTTTTCAATTGTAATGGTTGCTGATGATGGTGATGGCAGAGATATGATTGAGATTCTTTCCTATATTGCCTTCTTCAAAGATAATTTTATTGACTAGTTTGGTGATTTTATTAGTGATCTGAGGAGCATGACAATTTTCAGTGACCTCAGACTATTTCTAGCAGGGTATTTTGCACATTTCTAGTGTTTAACAAATATTTATTGTTAGATAGCAATAATAATAATAATAATCAGAAAATTACCAAATAATTTTTCCTTCTGAATCAAGATAAAACTTAGCTGTTATTCTAGTATTTTTTAAAATTTTATCCATAATTTTAGTGCTTGGATAGAGGGAAGGTTTGAGGGTTCCAACATCATTGTACAGTATTATCTTGTATCTTATAAATAATTCATCAAGGTTATCAAGTACTATATTTTTGGAAAATACAATCCCTATCTTTTTAGTGTAATCAACTATGTGGTAAAATGAATAGAGTGCTCAGCCTGAAGTCAGGAAGGCTGAGTTCAAATTTGGCCTCAGATACTTACTAGCGGTGTGAGCCTGGACAAGTCACTTGACCCTGTTGTCCTCAGTTCTTCATTTGTAAACTGAGCTGGAGAAGGAAATGGCACAACATTCTAGGACTTTTGCCAGCAAAACCACAAATGGGGTCATGAAAAGTCAGACATGACTGAAATGACTGAACAATAACCAAAACCTTTTAGTGTAATGTTCACATCTGAATAATATGTGTGACGTATTAGAAACTACACAAAGCCTAGAACTCTAGATTCTTGAAGCATTTGGCTATCACTTTTTTAGTTTTACTTTTTTTAGTTAAGAAGAAATAATAAAGCCTAGAGATGATCACAAAACTTCTGAGTTGCAGGAGAATATATGCTCTTTGATTATTCAGTTTGTTTGATTGGTTTCCCCAGGGTCTAGATGTTGTTTTACATATAGAAAATGTTTAATATTTAAAATTGAATGCTTAATTCAATACCTAAAATAGAATTATTTTAAAATACATTTAGAATATGAATTTATACTTATTTGAACTTCTATAAACTTAATTGTATTCATTTTAGTATGTCCATTAATTTTGAAGCCATTTTAATCCAATATATATTGAAAATTTAAGGTCATGTGAGCACCTGTCTTTTCTACTGAAACGTGAAGGTCATTATTCAGAAAATATTCTATAATATTTTAAAATTAATTATAAGAAATTTAGGCTCAAGATCCATTTCTGACATGCAATTCTTATGGGCAAATTAGTTAACTTTTCTGAGTCTCAGGCAACTCTCTATCACCATTTACTAAATTATGGGCAGATTATTTTCTATCTGTATGGAATAAATTTGACTTAATTTCAAATCTGCTCCACAGACAGAGATTCTAGGTATTGTCCCCCACCCACCACAGTTCACTTGTTATTTAGAAATATGGAAAATAATTTATTTGATTTTCATCTAAACACATAAAATGAAGTGCTAAAGTAAGGTAGATTTCTATAATGTAGGTTCCTCAATGTTTCACTGATAAAGTCAATAATAATTGAGAGATAACAGTAACTAGTGTACTTATGGTGGCAAGCCTTGGCACTGGTTAATAGGATTGTTGTTCTGTTTTTTTTTGTTTTTTTTATTCAATTGTAATCATTTTACTACTTCATTTTACAATAATTAAATGATTTGTACGAAATTTATGAAAATCATAATTTGATTGATGAAATATTGTTAGAAATTTTGTGAGAAAAAATATATATTTCCTCAACTACAAACATTAAAAAGTAGTTTTCAACTTTTGGGGATAGTTATTTGTTAAAATTTGGGAGGGTCAATAGTATAGCTATTTAAGAAATTGTTGCTATAATGAGGTACATTTGACAGTCTAAGAAGTAAAATTAATATATATCAATGTCAAAATTTATATTGGCATGATCAGGAGATGAGGAATGAGTAGGTAGTTCACAAAATATGGACTAATAAAGATGATTACCTTAAATAAAGGAATATATGTATGCAAGAATTAAAACTGCTTAAATTGCTTAAATGCTTGAGATGGTTTCTCATTCTGAATGGCAATGATTGGGATAATGATGATAACAGTATGTCTTTGGTTTTTATGTGTACTATTAATAAGGATGGAATAACTGGTAATAGGAAAATAACTGGGAATAGGATAAATTTTTTTCTTCCAATGAATCTCTTCTAATGTCCTGGTAAAGTTGAAGTGTTTTCAACATTGCAGATACATCTTGTTCTCCCCAACACTAGGGCAGATATAGGGTGTTAAAATCTAATGGACTCTATACCTACAGTCAGGAGAGATTAGAATTTCTACCTCTGACATATTATGTTTATGACTAAGGACAAATTCTTCATCTCCTTCAGCCTCAATTTCCTCATATATAAAATGAATATAATAATCACTCTAATCCAACCTAATAATAATATGTTACACAACTACAATGTGAAAGTCACTGTGCTAGGTGGCTTTAAGATAAAGACAAGAGGCAGTCCCTTCCCTTAATGACATTACCAATAGTATTCAATGTGTAAACAATTAAGTACATCCATGATAACTGGACTGTCAGGATCAAATATAAAATTGTACGTGAAGCATTTTGCAAAATCTTAAATATACACGTACACATTCATATTTGTGTAGATAAATATATATGCATATGTGTCTATAACACTCATACATATTCATCTAGTTGTAGTAGTAAAAAAAAAACAATAAGTGGAAGGTCTCAGTACTTTTTGTTCTTTTACAATTCCTCTTCTAAAATTGCAATGATGATCAAAAACAGGAGCAGTTACGGTGGGATTTGATGTAGGAAGACTAGCACTTTAACATACTGTTGACATCACTGCAGATTAATCAGACACTTCTATGCATCAATTTGGAATTATGAAAAAAAAAAGACTGACTTCCTGCCCTTTTACTCTGAGATTTCACTATTGGCTAAATGCCCAATGTTAAAGACACAAAAAGTCTAAAATGCTCCAAAATATTAAAAGTGACAATCTTGTTTTAGCTACTGATGAATTAAAAATAAAGGAGGTCCCTTTCAGTTTGGGACTCACTGGAAGAAAATTGTATTATATGAATTTATTGAGACAATATGGTACAGAAACAAATGATAACTATGAGGATTTCAAAAAAATAAAATGAAAAGTGGCATAAATTGTGTTAGAGCAAAATAAGTAGGACAAAAACAACAAGATACCCAATCACTACAATATGAATGAATATAGCAGTAAAAGGAAGCTTAATTTATTAAGTAAATAACTACTGATGATTTTATAAAGCTTGTAATGATACCTATGTATCTCCCAAAAGAGAGACAAAGAATTATTAGGACAAAATGTTGACTAAATGCTCAGAAGTTAGCGATCACTGCGTCTGGTGTTGTGCTTATTGTTTTTTCTTTGTTGCAAGGAAAGGTCAAATCTGAAAAAGGAGAGAATTATATTTTCCCTTTCTAGAGATTATGGCAATGTAAAAACAAAAGGCAAAAAATTTGCTTTGTAAAGAAAAAGAAACAAAAAAAGTATTATACATTTGGAATCTCTGACTAAATACTTTTCAGTTCCAACAATAGCTACTAAATAGAGGTCACAGTTTAAGCATACACACACTCAGAGAACTGTGAAGATCATCCTATCAAGAGATCTCTTCATCTTCCTCCTTTCCATCCTACCCTTCCTATGTTACACTCTTCTGTTTGGTTGAACACTTTGTTTTTTCCCAGCATTAGCAACTCAAAAGTGTGAAATCACATTTATCTTAATTGTAAATTCACAGAAACCAATACATTTGAAACTTCAAAATATGCTGTGCTCTTTACTAGAGCTACCAAAGCTTTTAACATTTTTTACACTAATATAAGTAGTCTATAGTAATTGTGGATTTAAGAATAGCTAATGTACCAATCTTTCAATTTCTAGGAGTAACATTCAATAAAGACATGCTGTATCTAGTATGAGGTCCTTGTACTTTTCTAGATTGGAAAATATGGCAACTTGAGTTGCTAATATTTGATAATGAAAATATTATTTTCTGCAATTAAGTGAGATATACATCAAACTATATTACTTGTCAAATATCAAGGAGGGCACAATAATTAAACATGTTGGAAGAATAATATTATAAATATAGCTTATCTATAAATAACCAAAAATAAAATATTGTATTTACTAAAGGATAGAGATACAGGCTGAATACACAAACTCCTGATGGAGAAAACCCCTTTCTACTAATTCAAGCCAACAACTTCTTTGCAACTTAGCGTCTTAAAAAGTTGCCTATTGCCCTGAGATGTTAAAAGAGTTGATAAAGATTACACAACTAACGCCTTCCAGAGTGCAGACTTGAGTCTACTTCTTTTTGGCTTTGAGACCAGCTTTCTATATACTAAGCTATGCTCACTGTTGGCTTAACATTTTCCCCCTATGCCATAATGCTCAATAAGTAGATTAGGGAGAAAATTTTCCTATAACCTCTTTAGGATTCACTTTTTTACCCAGTCACAGGAAAGGGAAACTTGTTAACCTGTGTTAACAAGTAATAGATATTCACTTCCTGGTTTTACTTCTATCATCTCTAGCCTAGGTTAACTGCTATTGAAAAATGAGTTTGGCCAGGGATACTCCACAACTGCTTAACTAGAAAATTAATGCTCTTTTCTTCTCATGCCTTCTCTGCCCCCATACTTAGCCTCAATCAAATGAGAATGTTTAGCACAATGCCTGGCAAACTGTACATGCTATATTAATGCTATGTCTGTTTCCCTTTTCCCCGTAATGATCCCATTGTGGCCATAACTGCTAAAGTTTGTGACACAATGTTCCTCTCTCTCCTATAGGGAGAATGGATCTAATATTGCATTATCATTATACCTCTCTAAACATAACAAGAAATTATAGCATTAATGGTAGATGGATGAGGAAACTGATGAGTGACCCATATCCTTTCTACATGGAGATGCATGTAGCTCCAGTCTCCTGTCCTGACCATCTGTCTCTGTTCCAATCTCAGCCAGCTCTCTGACTTCTCTCTTTAACCAGCCAAATCTGCTCTGAATTCTCTTGTATGCTTCACTGGCTTTAGACCTAAAATATAGATATGGAGTATTTGGGTGTATTTGACTAGTTAACATTTTTAAAATATTTGCAAGGAGAAAATTAAAAATATTCTTGGTTGAACATTTAGCTTGCATGAGATAAATAACATAAAGAGATATTGATCTAACATTTTTATAATCAGTTGTAATTTTGTATAAGTATTTTCCTTCTTCCTAAAAAAGAAAAATTATGTTACTGAAAAAGATACTTTCCTAGTCAAGTTGTTGTTCTTTGGAAACATGGATATTGACATTAAATTTTTGATCTGGCACTTTTTAGGGACCTAAAATTAAACTCCAAACCTAGTAATATTAGTAAAATGGTGAAGAATTTTTCAATGTAATAATGATTCTATAAGAAATGGGGATATTAAACAGACACCCAAGTTTGTTAGCCTATATGTACATAAATTTCATATTATGTATACATGCACATATGCGTATATAGATAAATTGAGCTTATGTAGACATATAGCATAAGAATACAGATGTGTTTATGTATATATTATATATATGTATACTTGTGTATATATATATAACCATGTGTTAGGCAACTTTGTGTAAGAGAAAATACTACCTAAATTTAGTGATATCAGTTCAATTCCCCCTTAAGGAATTAGCTAGTGTGATCTTGAGTAAGGCAGGACTACTTTGCCTAGTGCTGTTGCTTCTGCTGCTACTGCTTATTATTATTAAACTATCTATTTTGTAGCTATTTGAGTTTATAAAAGTATTTTATACATTATGTATTTTCTTATTTGACTTATTCTCTCTGAGCTTGTTTCTTCCTTTTCTTAAGTACTGCTTCTTATATCTATAGCACTAATCTCACAAGCTTATTGTAAAGAACAAAAGAAATAATGTAAGTAAAGGGCTTTAAAAACCTAAATCACTTTTAGAAATGTCAGCTATTATTGTGTGTCTTCTATTTATCCATATTCAAGTCAGCTGTTTCCAACTAATAGAAACAAATAGCATCTTCAATATGTGGGGTATTTGGAGGAGAGAGGCAACAAAGCTTTGCTAGTGATTCAGTGAGTGAGCCAGCTGATGCTCAGCTATTCACAAAAAGAACAACTCTTGAAGAGGGTGGTGAATTAAGCCTGGCTGCAACTCAACAGTTCTGGGAAAAACAGATTTAGCCAAGAGGAAGGAAAGGACTGAGCACTGTTAAGGACTTAATGAAACAGATGGCCCATTGTTTTGTCATCGAACTACTACAATCAACTCTGTTTTAACCCTATTTTAAAGACTCATTTATTGATTTTTTTAAGTACATTCCCATCCTAGTGAATCAATCAGGCAATAAGATTGTTTTGTTGCTCTCAGCAGCTGAGTGATTGTGATGAACTAATCATTGTTTAAAATAATAATTGTGCAACAGGCTTTGTATTTGTTTTTTTTTTTTGATATACTTTAAATTCTCCCTTGAATGGACTTTATAATGAGAGGTAAAGAGAGACATCATATTGTGAACCAGTGGTTACCCATTTCAATGTTCACAAATTTAAATTATCAGAATTTATAGCACTAAAAACATCAAACACCCAAAAGCATAGAAGCTATTAGATGATTCATCATCTTATATCTATTTATATAGTAATAATTTAATAATTATATTTACATGGATCTTTAAGGCTCTGTAAGTACTTTATATACATTATCTCATTTCAATTGACCAACAAATATGTGTTAAGTTCCAACTGTGCTAAGAATTGTGGGCAAAAAACAAAAATGAAATTCATGCATAAGGAACTTACACTCTATTGGTGGAGAATTGATATACGTATAAAAGTATATATGAAATAAATACAAAATATTTTTCTGGGGTGTTGTAGGGAAAGGCACTAGAGCAGACACTAGATAAATCAAGAAACACTTCATTTAGAAGGCCATTGAACTGAGCCTTGAAGACAATTATAAGAGGCAGAAATAAGAAGGGATTGAACTCCAGGGATTAGGAACACTCAGTGCAAAGGTACACCTATGGGAAAGGTAAAAGGAAACATACACTTAACGTGTGCCAGCCATTGTGCTAACTGCTTTACAAATATTATCTCATTTGGGCCACACAACAACACTGTGAGGTAAGTTTTGTTATTATTCCCATTTCATGTTTAGGAAAATTGAGCCTAAAAACACTTAAGTGTCTTACTCAGAGTCGCACAATTAATAAGTATCTGATCCCAGATTTGAACTGAGGTATTCCTAAATCCAATCCAGGCACTTTATCCACTGCATGAACTGGAAGAGGGAATATCATATGTACAGAAGAGCAAGAAGGATTCATTCACTAAAACACAGGGTTCATGAAGGAAGGAAAAGCATAATCATTATAGAAAGGAAAGTTAAAAACAGACCATGAATAGCTTTATATATCAGGAGTTTGCATTTGTTCCTAGAGATAATAAGTGGTAACTGTTTAGTCTGAATGGGTAGCAAAATAGTCAAATGTGCTTTAGAAAAATCATATTGATAATGATGTAAGAAAAATTGTAGAGAAGAAACAAGAGGTAGGGAGACTCAAGTAGAAGACTCTTGTAATAGTTTAAATGGATTCTTGCAGCAACCACATGAGGAAAGATCATTCATATGAGGGTACAGAGGCTCATAGAAGTAAGTTAAAGGAATTGAGTTACAAAAATTATCAAGTTCAGGGACAAAAACCCAATCTAACTCTTCCTGGTTCCAAATATAACACTTTGTCCACCATTTCATGCTGCATTTCTATTATGGAAGTTTGAAAAAATAAGCTACCCCAAAACACCACAATTATACATTTACATTTATTTTCATGTATATATTTACATATATACATTTACTTTTACATACAATTTGCATTTATTATCATGAAGCCTTTGACACAGTTTTGCATTCATGGCTTATTCATGTTCTGCAAATATATAAAATAGACCCAAGTATAGTGAGAATACTGAAGCATTTAATGCCCACATGGAAAACAGTTTTTTTTTTTAAAAATATATAAGTTTAAAGGACTCTACCAACACAATGTCAAGAACAATTTATGTAAAATGCATTATATTTGGAAGAGAATGGTTAAGTACATTTAATTCTGTTTAACTTTAAATATGTTGTAATCTTTCATGAATAACACATATTGTGGCTTCAAATTGAAGAGGATGCCATGCCAAAAACCAATTATTAATCATTTAATATCCTTGTATTAAATCATCATATGATTCCAATAAAAAAAGACAAATTAAACATCTTGTTCATTATATGTCAACTTTCTCTAATTATACTAAAATATAATTTGGAATTGTTATTGCCATTTGTCCTTCATTCTTGAAGAGGATCATCTTGCCATGCCTTGAGATTGAATTGGATGTAAATGAGGGATGACTGTGCAAAGTCATCAGCTACACTTTCTCCTCTGGAGCCATCTGGGTCCAGTGGCAAGATGTAGATCAGGATGACTGGAGATGCCCCTGGGTGCAGCAGGAGAAGACCTTGGTCTTTGTAAGCTAAGATCTTTAACAGGTTTCAGTTTGACTGAAGCAACACCTATTCAATGATTAAGGCTAGGTAAGAAATGAGTCAGAGAATGGCATCTTTTACCTAGTCAAAAAAAACCCCAAAACAAAAACAAAAACAAAAACAAAAAACCAACACCAACAACAACAATGTGGGAGGGGAAGACCCTCAGGTTTCTGTCCAAAACAGGAAGAATTGCTATTTACATTCAGCTAATCGGGGTCCAAACAATAAACAAGTAGGACTTGATCTGGGACCTGTTGTTGGCCAGTCAATGAGAGCCTGAGTGATTTGGGTTTAAGACAGGGTCCTTAAGAAAGAAATCTAGTCATAAACCCCAAGATATCTTGGGAGGTTTCAGTCATCAAAATTTACATTTCTTTGGGCAAAGTAACTACTGGTAAGGGTATGTTACATTATGTGTACAGAGGGAAGGAAAAGGAAAGGAAGGGAAAGGGAGGGGAGGGAGAAGGGAAGAAGAAGAAAGACAGAGGCAGAAGAAGAAGAAGAAGAAAGGAGGAGGAAGGAAGGAAGGAAGGAAGGAAGGAAGGAAGGAAGAAAGGAAGGAAGGAAGGAAGGAAGGAAGGAAGGAAGGAAGGAAGGAAG
>NW_020951957.1:10797411-10798686 GCF_900497805.2 Vombatus ursinus | reverse complement strand
GAAGGAAGGAAGGAAGGAAGGAAGGAAGGAAGGAAGGAAGGAAGGAACAAAGGAAGGAAGGAACAAAGGAAGGAAGGAAGGAAGTAGTTGTGTTGTCCAACTAGCCAGTTTTAGTTGGGTCTCCACTACGGTAACTCCTACTACTACTCATAGAGGTTGTTGTTTGTCCTTAGTTCTCGAAGAGCACCATGGAATCAGGGAGGTGATGCATGCAACTGAATTCATTTTGAGAGTGATGTCTGTGCAATGTCACCAGCCTCACTTTCTCCTCCAGAGCCATTTGGGACTAATAAAATTCTTGATGCTCATCAAGGAAAAATATATTCATTCATTAAATCAATCAACATATTTCTTAAGAGCTTAATATGTGCCAGCCACTGACCTAAGAACTAGGAATAGAAATGCAAAATTAAAAGTTTCCTTCTCTTTAGGAGTTTACATTCAAATAGGGAAGACAACATGTACACATACAAGTATATTCAAAATATATAATCAAATCAAATTAACAAGTATTTATTAAGCAACTAATATATGCCAGTGACTGTTTTAAGAATTGGAGATTTTTTTAAGGCAAAAATAGGTCCTGCTTTAAAAAAAAAACTCACAGTCTAAGAGACAATATACAAATAACTATGTATAAACAAAATATGGGAGAAGGCACATTATTAGCTGGGAGGATCAAGAAAGGCTTCATATAGAGAATGGCTTGTGCTGAGTATTGAAGGAAACAAGTGATTTCTTGATGTGGAGGTGGGGAGGGATTAAAGACACTGAAGGTTTTGAGAACTAGTAGAACCAACAGAGAGGAAAGATATTCAGTCAAGGCACAAGAAGAATAAAGCAATTGAGAAAAAAACTTGTGCCTGTGCCGGATCAAAGACTTGTTGACATCTCAAAATCAAAACTAAATGGGAAGAACATTTTATGGTAATTATCCCCTGTGTGATATAAGTCTATATGGTCACTTTTTGCAACACCAAAATATGACAATTCATTTAAAAAGTATCTAAATAAAACACCATATATTATTAAAATACAGGATCCATCACCTTGAGGCAGGTAAATAAAGATGAGTACTTCATCATCAAAAAAGAGATGGATTGATATATATTTTCAGATACCATGATACACAGGTTAAAAACTTACAGAAATATTTTTGGACCAGAGATTAATATTAAGAGAAATAGCAAAGACAGAAGATATGTACACAGCATTGAATTTGTCAAATGTAATTGAAAATGATGACAAAAAACAGCTAATATCTAAGACTGGAAG
>NW_020951957.1:10746792-10797401 GCF_900497805.2 Vombatus ursinus | reverse complement strand
ATATCCACATGAAGTTAACCAACAATAAGTGAATAAAGAAACACTGAACAATTTGCTGAGTCATGTGGAT
The DNA here is from genome assembly GCF_900497805.2 of Vombatus ursinus. Lineage (NCBI taxonomy): Eukaryota > Metazoa > Chordata > Mammalia > Diprotodontia > Vombatidae > Vombatus > Vombatus ursinus. The sequence continues at coordinate 10,797,331 of NW_020951957.1, read as the reverse complement.
ATGTTTATAGAATCATATGGATTGTAATAGTGATGAAGTATAATAGTGTAATAGACCAGATTATTTACCACAGAAATTATAGGAAGGTTGTATTTAAGGTATTTAGACATTTTCTTCAATGTAGATTATATAAAAATAGTAGAAACTGTGCAATGATACATCTACATTTCAAAAGTAGACCACTCACCATACACCTAAACTGATATAATCAGGTGGCCAGAATTATATACCAGAATATTTCTGTCCTACATCAACTAATACATGGCAAAACTAGTACTTTAGAACTGGAGCATTATCACAGAGAAAAACAAAACAAAACAAAACAAAACAACAGCAACACAACTGCTGCCAATAATTGCTGGGATATTGCTCCATAAAAATGTGAGGATTAAAAAAAAAATAGTGACACCAAACTGAATACTGACATATATAATCTGTAAGACACATGGAATGAAAAATATTTTAAAACATAGAGAACTGGAAGAAAAAATCAAAACAATTTTGGAATAAGATGGAGTACATATCATCATATGTCATTTCTGGTACTGGAATTGTTCTGAAGATATTTCGTGTGAGCCTAAAGAACATTAATTTATATCCCAAACCTTTTATTCAATTACAAATGGCAGTCATTTGATGTTTAATATTTTGTCAAAAATTATAGAGAAAAAAGATTATTTCTATCTGAAATCCATTGAAAAATGAGAACATGATGATAATGACAATGATTGATGATGACTATAATGATGATGATAAAAATCTGTTGACAGGTATACTTCACTAGATTTGTGGAATGTAATGAAAATTAGTTTACCTCAGAATGAAGACTATAAATATTTCAGATGCAACTGTGAAATCAAAAGTTCCTCCATGGACAAAGACTTATGAAATCAACCAATATTATATGTTGAGAAAGAAATATTAAAAAAGTCATAGTCATTTATTGAATGAGAATGGTTCTTTTATGACATTCCAGGACCTGGTGATTGCTACCAGTAATAATAACCAGGTTATTCTTAAACAGCCTGTTTTTACTGATCAATGGAAATGATAAAAGGAAATGGTAGAAAATGTGCAGAACACAAATGAAGGCCACAAATACTTAGCATCTACAAAAATACATAGTAAGTTATGACCTGTTGGGCCTAATTATGCATCACAAGTTATTATCCATTATTCATGAAATGACAGGTGACAGATCCCTACACTAGTAATAAAAAACAACAGAACTATGCAAATTCAACCAATAAATGCCTGGAACCTCAGCTTTACTGTAGGAGATCCCATTCCTCACTATCACCTAGATAGAACGTTGAGCCATAAAAAAAAAAACCTTAAGAAAATGATTTTTCTATTAATTAATTTTGAGTTTTCAACATTAACGTCCATAAGATTTTGAGTTCCAAATTTTCTCTCATCTCTCCCTTTCCCCACCCCAAGACAGCATGCATTCTGAATACCCCTTCCCCCAATCGACTGTCCTCCCTTCTATCACCCGTTGTCACCCCATCTTTTATCCCATTCCCCTTTTATTTTTCCTGAAGTGCAAGATAGATTTCTATACCCCTTTGCCTGTGTATCTTATTTCCCAGTTGCAAATGAAAACAATTTTTAACATTCCTTTTTAAAATTTGAGTTCCAAATTTTCTCCCTTCCTTGCTCCCACCCACCCTCATTAAGAAGGCAGGCAATTTGATATAGGTTATATATGTGTAGTCATGCAAAATGCATCCATAATGGTCATGTTGTGAAAGGTTAACAATATTTCCCTCTTTTCTATCTCATCCCCCATTTTTTCTATTCTCTCGTTTGACCCTGTCCCTCCTCAAAAGCATTGTGTTCTGATTACTCCCTCCCCCAATCTGCCCTCCCTTGTTTTATTTCCCCTTCTCTTATCCTCTAATCCCCTATTTTCCTGTAGGGTAAGGTAGATTTCCATACCCAATTGAGTGTGTATGTTATTTCCTCCTTAAGCCAAATCTGATGAGAATAAGATTCACTCTTTCCATATCACCTCCCCCTTTTGCCCTCCACTATAAAAGCTTTATATATATATATATATATATATATATATATATATACACACACACACACACATGTTATATATAACATGTTATATATGTTATATATAACATATACATATATTATATATATAACATATGTATATGTTTATTCCCTCCAACTACTTTAATACTGAGTTACAAATATCATCTTTCCATGTAGGAATGTTAACAGTTCAATTTTAATAGAGACCTTATAATTTTTTTTTCTTTCCAGTTTACCTTTTCATTCTTCTCTTGAGTCTTGTGTGTGAGAGTCAGATTTTCCATTTAGCTCTGGTCTTTTCATCAAGAGTGCTTGCAAGTCTTCTATTTCACTGAATGCCCATTTTTTTCTCCTGAAGGATTATACTCAGTTTTGTTGGGTAAGTGATTCTTGGTTTTCATTCTAGTTCCTTTGACCTCCAGAATATCATATTCCAAGCCCTCCAATCTAGAAGCTGCTAAATCTCTTGTTGTCCTGATTGTGTTTCCACAATACTTGAATTCTTCCTTTGTGGCTGCTTGCAATATTTTCTCTTTGACCTGGAAACTCTGGAATTTGAGTATCATATTCCTAGGAGTTTTCCTTTGGGGATCTCTTTCAGGAGACAATCAGTGGATTCTTTCAATTTCTATTTTACCCTCTAGTTCTAGAATTTCAGGGCAGTTTTCCTTGTTAATTTCTTGAAAGATGATGTCTAGGCTCTTTCTTGATCATGGTCCAGTCCAATATTTTTTAAATTATCTTTTCTGGATCAATTTTTCAGGTCAGTTGTTTTTCCAATGAGATGTTTCACATTGTCTTATATTTTTTTTCATTCTTTTTTGTTTTGTTATATATATTTTTTTGATTTCTCATAGATTCATTAGCTTCCATTTGCTCCATTCTAATTTTAGGGAATTATTTTCTTCAGTGAGCTTTTGTACCTCCTTTTGCATTTGGCCAGTCCTCCTTTTTAAGGCATTCTTCTCTTCATTGACTTTTTGGACTTATTTTACCATTTGAGTTAGTCTATTTTTAAGGTGTTATTTTCTTCAGTACTTTTTGGGTCTTCTTTAGCAAGCTGTTGACTCACTTTTCATTTATTTTCTTGTATCACTCTCATTTCTTTTCCCAATTTTTCCTCTACTTCTCTTACTTGCTTTTCAAAATCCTTTTTGAGCTCTTCCATGGCCTGAGACCAATTCATATTTTTCTTGGAGTCTTTAGATGTAGGAGTTTTGACTTTGTTGTCTTCTTCAGGTTGTATTTTTTATCTACTTTGTCATCAAAGTAAGATTCTATAGTCTGAGTTGTTTTCTCACTGTTTGCTTATGTTCCCAGTCAATTATGTGACTTTTTAATTCTTTCTTAAAGGAGAGCTCTGCTTCCAGTGTGAAGGTCGTACTTTTACAATCTTCAAGTGTTTTGTGCAGTTGTTTTCAGAGATACTTCTAGGTACCTGTAAATTTTCAGTTCTTAGATGGTATGATTGAAGGAGAGGTGTTTACTCTTTTCTTGGCCTGTGCTCTGGTCTATAATTGATCACAAGCACTCTTTTTTTTTTTTTGCTTTGGAACTGTGAGGAGGATTCCCTCTCCACTGTTGCCACAAGCTATGCCACATCAGAGCTCCTCTTCACCCCAAGACCACCACCCAGGACTGGGAGCCAGCTCTAAGGATGGACAAAGCAAGAGAATCCTGCTTCAGCGCCAGCAAAGAGATTCTCACAGTCTCTCTCTGATCAGCTGCTCAATTCCCCCCCCCCCACCATCTGTGGGCCAAGAGCTCTGGAAGCAGCTGCTACCACTGTGGCTGCTGCCCCAGGGCTGGACTAGGGCCAGTGCTGGACCACACTCTTCTCTTACCCAAGTCTGACAGCTCTTTCCCTCTGACTTTCTACATTATCTTTGGCATTTGTTGGTTGAGAAGTCTGGAAATCACCATAGCTGCCCCTGATTCAGTTCCCTGAGGCCTACTCCAGACATGCTGGGACCCCATCTTTGCCTGCACAGCTCATGTCAAACTGTGCTCCTCTCCCAGCCTATCACAACAGACCTTTCCTATCAACCATCCGGGTTGTCTTGGGCTGGAAATTTGTTTCACTCTGTCTTTTTTGTGGGTTCTGCTGCTCTATAATTTGTTTAGAGTCATTTTTGCAGGTATTTGAAGGAGTTTGAGGGAGAACTCAAGCAAGTCTAAACAATGATTTTTACTAGATAATTTATAGGTTTATAAAAAATACTCATAATACCTAAACTGTACAAAATAGAAACATTCAGAATATGGAGGTCCAATAGAAAAAAAATCATGTAGCAATGGAATAAGGTAGACATTATTCTATCTACTCCTAGATTTACTCTGAGCAAGATTTCATACAATTTAAATAAAATGACATTACATCATAATAATAGTTTTATTTTACATCAGTTATTTTATCTATTATTTAATAAATGGTCTATGAAAACTAAAATAACAGTGAGAAAATAATTTGCCTGATGATTATATCTATTAGAATTCCACTTAAAGATCAGATTTTTTTCTATACTAATAGCAATATCATCATCAAAAACTTTTATTTATATTGTGTTTTAAACTTTGCAAAACATATTAGCTACATTACCACATTTGAACCTGACAGTCACTTTCTGAGGTATTACATTGCCCATTTTATAGATAAAAACACACTCAAAAGGCCTTGAATGAGAAAAGGGTAGCACACAGAACAGAGGAAACAGATGATAATAAAAGGTTTACAATACTTAGTAATAGTATTCACATACATCACAGAGTATCACAGGGAATGGGGCAGAATGATTAAAACTTCTAAAAATTATGCTTCTGAGAGTTGTGGGGAGAATAATAATCAAAGACAAATTTTACTAATGTGAAAATTTTAATGAGTGCCATTAATGTCTAGAACCCATTCTATTTGTCAATTACTATTCACATAAAACAAGTATCTCACAAAAACATAGATACAGGGGCAGCTAGGTGGCGCAGTGGATAGAGTACTGGCCCTGAAGTCAGCAGGACCTGAGTTCAAATCTGGCCTCAGACCAAACACTTGACACTTACTAGCTGTGTGACCCTAGGCAAGTCACTTAATCCCAATTGCCTAAAAAAACAAAAAACAAAAAACAAAAACATAGATACAAACAGAAGGGAAGAATAACCTTTTTAATCGATTAATAGGGAATTTCTATTTTTAATGACTGGAAATGAACAATCTAAGTGATGGTAAATCTAGTTTTTTCAATATTCTATTTTTCAATATTAGAAAAATTAGAAAAAATCCATTAAAACTTTAAGTAATTATGCATGACAATTCTCTTGGGGTTGGATAAATGGAGGTGAGTAGTTTGATAGGATGTTTTATAAGCAATGGTGTTAAGTAAAAATATTCATGCTGATCAGATGATTGGTTAATAGCATATAGTTAGACAAAATTATCAAATAGGTCAAATTCTTTATGGAGGGCAATGATATTCTTATTTTTCAAGTTATGGAGTTGCCTTAATGTTTACTATTTTTTTTTCTAGTTTAGTAGTTCTAGTTATAAAGGGTATTAAAATATGCTTTAGATCTCATTCACTCTGGATAATGTCTCAGTGTGGTCAGTACTGCAGGAATTTTTATTTGAGGTGGCATAATGGATAGAGAAACAGGCTTGCAGTCAAGAAGACCTGTGTTCAAATCAAGCTCAGGAACTTACTAGCTCTGTGACTCTGGGCAAATCAATAACTTTTGACTCAGTTTTCTTATCTGAAAAATGGGGATAATATTTGCCACCCAGGGATCCTGTGAGGTCCTAATGAGGTGATAGTTATAAAGCACTTAGCACAGTATCTAGAACATTGTAAGCACTATAAAAATGTCATTATTGTTGTTGTAGTTGCTGCTGCTGTTAATTTCACCTATGAGGAAACTGAGAGATAAAGTTACTTTCCTGTAGTTTCTTAGCTAGCTATGAAGCTCTAAAGGTAAGACTTGAATGACGCAAAGTTTCAATCCAATTCTTCCTTATTTCAGACCCAGAATTATTTCTATTAGTCCCTCCTTGGCCAGATAATATGTGTTAGGAGCTTAAGATTATATGTATGTAGAGATGTACTCAATCACATTTATTCAGAGACATGTGAACACTGCTCTGATGGTATCTCAGATTCTTTGAGAAGATTGATTTTAGAATCACCAGACTGAATTGCAACAAATTTGAACAGCAAAATGTGATTCTCTTTGGGACAGGACTCCCAATGCTACCTATGCTGATTAAGTCCCCCATCCTTAATTGAAGGAACAGAGACTATCTGTGTCAACTAAGAATCCAAAGTATTGAGTTCCATGGAAGGGTGACTCACATTAGGTGAAAAGAGACTAGAACAAAGGTACTGATTTCATAGCTCCTGCTGTGACAACAAAAGTTTTGGCAAAGGTATCTGTCAGTCACTGAAGATTCTACTCAGCAGTTCTATCTATGTGTGCCCTGTCATAAAGGGTAAAGGAAGAAAACCCAATGCTTTAGCTAAATAAATATAATAGAGTGGTAATTTCCCTATTTACTTTAATTTCTCTCACTGCTTGGAATAGTATATCACACATGGAGGGTACCAAGATAATGAATAGATAAAATAGTGGAAATGGAATTCAGCTCACTATTCCCATAGTTTAATATTCTGACCCCTGGTTAGACTTTAATGCATTTATTTGATGAAAGAGAAGTTCAAGAGGAAATAAACTGGAAGTCCTTCCCAACTGGACCATGTGTTACTTCATTGCCTAGCTCCTAACTATATAAGGGGAGAAGGGAGAGACAAGACAAAAAGAATATGAAATTTATGTTCCATTTATGTTAGGGCTAATTAGTAGTAAGAGATTTATAGCTCTGGGTGACAAGAAATGGAACTATAAAATGATCTATTAACTCATAGTCAAAAAGTCACCAGCGGACCTGAGCTACCTCATCCTATATCGCTAACAGTCCAAAACACATAAACAAAATTCAATGCCCACTTCAAAACACCATTTCTATTTTTTTTTCTATTTTTCTTTCTTTACCCCAACCTGCCCTCTAGAATTTGCCTCATTCTCCAACTGCACAGGTGATATTACTGATAGTGTTTGACTAATAGGGAAGAAGCAACTATATTGAGCCCCATATACTCTCTTGACACTTATTTTGTTTCTTCTGCAATTGTATAATAACTGTTCATTGTTTTGAGGGGCAAGAGGAGGAAAATCATCATCATCACTTCCTCTCTACACTTGTGCAATATATGCTGGAAATGAAAACATCAGTGTAGACCTAGAAGGACCCTCAAAGTATAACTAGTGAAAACCCTCTTTTCCAAAATGTCCAAAATTGGGGAAGATATAAAATAAAAAATAGTGGAAAATCATTTACAGTTTAAACCAAAAAAAGTGATAGAACAGACATTTAGAAATGTCTGATAAACATATTTTCTTAACTTTTATAAATTGTTTCTATGTCAATTAGCTATACATTATAACATTTTTTAATGAAAATATTAAAGGAAACAGGTTTTTACAAATGACATTCATTTCAACAATCATGAATGAAAAATGAAGAGAATACAAAATCGCATGTAAAAACAAAATGCATTAATAAAACTTTTTTTAAGAAATAAAATTGAAGTTTTACAAGGAAAACACTGAAATCAGGGCAGTTAGGTGGTGAAGTGGATAGAGCACTGGCCCTTGAGTCATGAGGACCTGAGTTCACATCTGGTCTCAGACCAGACACTTGACGCGCTTACTAGCTGTGTGACCCTGGGCAAGCCACTTAACCCCAATTGCCTCACAAAAAGTCTAAAATTTATGGTGCAGGCTCTCATCTATATTGGTGAAGGGAGTTCCTCAGAGAGGGGGGAAAAATTGGTTACCTCAGTTGGTGGTAGGGTATTCAAAGCAAGACCTATAAGCTTAAACACAAAGGCTAAAGACACTGGCCTCCCTCCCCACATAAGCTGGATCCAACATGGACTGATGACAGATAGATATTACTACTATATGTTACATATAAGAAGAATTTTATTTGATTGAATGTCCTTACTATTTTTTTGAGATTTTACACTGTACAGAATCAAAGTATACCTTTGCATCTATGAATATGACTTTCATGTTAATCCCTTCAGAATCACAGGGGTAAAAAGGACTTTGAAGGACTTTAGTGTAACCCAGGGGTGGGGAACCTGCAGCCATGAGGCCACTCCAGGCTCCAGGTTCCCCAATTCTGGTCCTAAAAAGATCCCTAATAAGTATTCTTCCAACCTCTAATAGAAGACTTCTAGTGAGGAGGAATCCACTACCACCTAAAACAGCTCATTCCATCTTGAGCTGGGTCTTTTAAATTTTTTTTCTTTATTTCTGCTTTCTGTCCATTTATCCTATTTCTGCCACTTGAGGGACAAGAAGAATAAGTCTAAACTTCCTTTCTCATTAATTTTTTTTTCCGTTCCAGAAACAAACTTTTGAACATTGATGTATTTTTTTTTCCAGTAGATTTTTAAACTCTTTGGTTAAAGTATCTAAGCAGCCTTAAGCAAGTCTTATAACATCTGTGGATCTCATATCTCTATCTCTATAAATAGATGATCCAGCTCACTGATGAGGGGAAACTTATATGTTCCTCATTATAAAAAGAAAGTTACATTTTTATTAAGAAATCATAGGATACTAGGATTTAGAGGTAAAAGGACATTAGCAATCCTCTAGCTTAGCCCATTATAGTACAGATTTTAAAAAATGTGACCTTGAAAAATGAAATGATTTGTGTAAGATAGCAGTTCTAAACTTTTGAGTCTTAAGCCCTTTCACACTCTTTAAAATTATTACCTCCCCGAAAAGAGCTCTTGCTTATGTAGGTAATAGCTATTGATATTTACTATATAAGGTAAAATTTTAGCATAGTGGTAAAAATTGTTTTGACCTCATAGATACTCAGAAAATTTTTTTATTCCTAGGGGTCCAGACTCACAATTAAAGAACCACTGGCCTAAGGTCTAAGAGGTCAGCAACCTGGGTATGTCTTTTTTTGAAAGTTTATTATTTTCCCTCAGTCATAACTCTAGCAGAACACACTGAGCTCTGATAGCTAGGGGCCAAGATCAGTTAGCACAGTTTATATCAGGAACAATAAGGTGACCAGCCTAAAAGAAAGAGGCTGTTCAGAGTGGGAAGTAATGACTAGATAGGTTAGGATTGTGTCAATTCATGGAGGGTTCTGTGTGTCATACTGAGGACACTGGACCATCCGATTACAAACAGGGAGCCATGACAAATTGTTATGCAGGAAAGTAACTTTGAAAAAAAATAACTGTCTTAAGAAAATTAATTTGTAAATAAGGAAGAGAGGGGTAATACCAGAATACCAGATGAAGGTTTGTTTAAAAAAAAAATTGCAAATCCAACCTCAGACCAAACACTTGACACGTACTAGCTGTGTGACTCTGGGCAAGTCCCTTAACCCCAATTGCCTAAAAACAAACCAAAAAAACAAAACAAAACAAAACAAAATTAAAAAAAATTGAGCTAAAAGGGCGTGTGTGTGTGTGTGTGTATGCACATGCATGCTTAAAGTCAGAAGGCAGGGAGTCTATGGTTCAGTGAGTTAGTGAAAAGAACTATAAAGAAAATTCAAGGGAGAGAGTAAGTGTGAGAAAGGCAATCTGATATAATGAATAACATGCTAAACATTCAGTCAAGGACAGGCTCAAAGCCTGCTTCTGATACTCATTCAGTTACTGTGTGACTGTGGGCCAGTCACTTAATCCTCTGGGAGACTGTTTCTTCCTTTTAAAAATGAGATAATACTGACTGTAGAATCTACCTCACAAGATTAATGTGGTCTCAGCCACAAATGAGATAATATATGTAAAATATCTTGCAAATTTGACAGGTTGCATAAAAATAACATTCCCTCCCACACCAGTTCTTCAGCTTGCAGAGAAGAATTGGGTCCAAAATCCCAGCCCAATATGAAATGAAGTCATCACCTGGGAATTCAATATGGGAAGAGGAAAAGAATAAGGGATCTCAAGATAGAGGGTAAAGTTTGGAACAAATGCCAGAGGAAGTGATCCAGGGAATGGGGTATACCACATACATTTTACTGGCATATCACTAAATCAAGGCAAAAGATGTCATTGAACCCTCCTTAATAAAATATGTAATTTTAAGGAGTAAATTTTTATGAATCTTTGCTATGTACTTATCTTAATAGTTATATATTACTTCTCTTTAAATCAAAGGCTATAACACCTTTGATCTTGACATTACAAAACTTTTTAATATGAATGTTATTTCTCCTGTGAAACCATGCTCCCATAATTCATTTACCTTATGTAATACTGTGATTACTGTTGATAATTTATTGTCTTGACTAGCATGGTCTTAAAATGGAATGTCTGAAAAAAAATGAAGTAAAAATTTGATGCTAAACATCATTAGATTAATCTAGTTCCAGGTTGATGCTTGAAAAAATATTAGCTCCCAGTCATCTTTAGTCACACATAGCAACAATTTTATTAACTAAGCTACTCTAGTTTTGTTGATAATTCTACATAACTTTGGGAATAATCATATATATTAGCATAGTGCTTTACGGTTTCAAAATGTTTTTCCTTACAACACCCTGAGAAATGAATAAAGTCAACAAAAATTTATTAAGCCTCTACTGTATGTAAGGCACCATTGAAAGCACTAGGTATATAAAACAGGCAAAACATCTCTTCCTTCAATGAAGTCAAACTCTATTAAGAGAGACAAAATGTAAACAATTATGTACAAACAAAATACATAGAGGCTTAATTAGAGATGCTGTCAGAGGGAAGACATTAGAATCAAGAGGTACAAGGAAAGATGTGTCAAAGAAGTTGGGATTTTAGCTGGGATTTGAAAGAAGCCAGGAGATCCAGAAGGCAACAAGGGTGGAGATAATTCCAGGCATGTCAAAGTGAAACTGCTTACAGAATTGTTATTGTCTTGTGTTGGAAGAACAAGGAGGTCAGTGGAACTGGATCATAGAGTATATGGATAGGAATAACATATAAGAAAACTGGAACAGTTTGAAGGAATCAAGTTATTAAGTACTTTAAATGCAAAATAGAGGATTTTACATATGATCTTAGAGGAGATAGAGAATGGAAGTAATATGTTTCTGTTTTACAGATTAGAAAACTGAGATTCAAGGAAGTAAATTTACTTTTTTAGAGCCACATGGTTATTAAACAGAAGAATGGGGATTAAATCCCAAGTCTGTACTCTTTCCACCCTCATAGACTAGCAAGAAGTCAGATACTAAAGTTGTCAAAATTTTAGACTGGGAACTGAGACTGAAATTTTATGGTGAGTTTAACACAACATTTGGTCACAGCCTATTAAACCACTATTCCCAAACAGCATCAAACAATAATTAATGGTCTTTCAACACAGATCCTCAGTTTTAGATTTTTTTTTCTTTCTGAGAGACCCACATATTTCTGACTTTCATTGTCCACCATGAAGGTCATTGGTGCTAGTGCAAGATTGTTCCATGGGTTTTAATGGGAAAAGTTACTTTTAATGGAATCTAAAGGTCCCTTAAGTCACCTCTTTTAATCTGGGAGAAGTTGTCTCAGAACTGGTTCAGAAATTTCAAAGTGAGCCAGCCAGTGTTTCTGGAACAGAATGTGAAAAACAGAAATCTAAAGATTAGTTGTGCTGAGGAGAATGAATATATGAGATATGGGTATTTATGAGTTTCTAGGCTAGCCACACTTATGTTAACCCTTGACCATATAATGTACAATTTATTGTGAAAGCAAAGCATTATCCTAGGTAATAAGAGCCAACTATTTTTCCACCTTCAATGACAATCCAACCAAAAACTATTTGGATCAGGGAGAGAAAGCTTACACTGCAGAATTAAGAATTATATTAGATAAGGAAAAGATTTAGGTTAGATAGAAGAAAGGTCTAACTGACCTCTAAAGTCACTTCCAACTCCAAGATGCTCTATGACTTTCCTGATGATACTATACAAGGACAGTTAACCTCAATATTTCATACAAAATATTTTTAAAATATCAAATGTTTAAAAATACAAGTGAAAAAGATGAGCTGACCATGGTTCAAAAGTTAAGGATGATCAAAGAGCAGTCTATATACTCCTGTGCCATCCTTGAGATATCTAGAGAAAGAAAGTAAGGAAGTACCTCAGAATATTTCATGAATTTCCTTATGACAAACTTGTAGAGAGCCAAGATCAAGAGTTGCATATGAAAAGCAGACACTGATGGGTCTTAATCTTCATTACTTGAGGAGCTCTTAAATGCATTGAAGATTTGAGTGTAAAGGTGAAAAAATCCTTGCTCTGAAGACTGCTATTACAAGTCCTTCAACGGGTGTCCCTAGTTGTAAGCCAGGTGACTAGAAGACCTGTTCCCATGTTATCTGGTTCATAATGACAAGCCAAAATTGTCTAAATACTTTTCAATAGATCAAAAGTGAAACCAAAATTCTGGATTGGGGGGACAGTGGAAGTTTAATACAATTAAACTTTTTAAGCATTTATTATGTGCTGGGCATTGTGTTAAGTAATGAGTATTTAAAAAAAAAAGCCAAAACTTCCCCTTATATTGACAAATATACATTCTACTGGGGCGATACAACATGTCCACAGATACATACAAAATGTATGTGAAGTACAAAATTATTTCTTAAGGGAGAGAGTACTGAGATCTGGGAGAAGTCTTGAAAGTCCTCTTATAGCAAGTGGACCTTCCAAACTTTTTTTTTTCTTTTGAAGAGATTACAGATTTTATTGCTTGGGGGTAAAAAAGGAATCAGTTACAAACATGAGCTTATGTAATATTCTGGAGGTAAGATATAGAAAGTAATGTATGGGGAACAGTTTGTAGACCAAGCTTGACTAGAACAGAAAGTAAGTGAATGAGAGTAATATGAAATGAGCAGAAAAGTCAAAGGCAACATAGGGAAGTATAGTGGCCTCAGACCTAGGAAAACTTGGGTTTAAGTCTCTTCTCTAACAAATACTGGTGATTTAATCTTGGGAAATTCCTTAACTACTCAGTGATCTGGTCTAGTCTATAACACTTTAAGTTTCAGAGAAGTTACCAACTTGCATTGATAAAATTTCCTCAACTGGGAGTTTCCTATACAAATGAAATTGTGGGTCAAATCCTTGTACTATCCCTGGAAATGTTTTTTTTTGGGGGGGGTAGGCAATGGGGTGAAGTGACTTGCCCAGGGTCACACAGCTAGTAAGTGTTATGTGTCTGAGGCTGGATTTGAACTCAGGTCCTCCTGAACTCAGGGCCAGTGCTCTATCAACTGTGTCACCTAGCTCCCCCTACCCCTGGGAATGTTAATTGGGAGTAATATTGTGTAGTGTTTGAAATATCAGATGATAATTTTGTACCTAGGTTCAATCTTGCATCTAAAATTTAATTAAAAAATTAAGTGCTTTGTATTTGTAATGTCATTATACTCTTAGAACAACCCTTCAAGGTAAGTAGCATAAGTATTATTAAACCCATTTTTTCAATGAGAAAACTGAGATTTAAGGAATTGACCTTAGGGCTCATAAATAAAAAGAAATAAATGGAATTCAAATTAAATCTTTTGATACCAAGTCAAATCCTTTCTCCATGTTTGAATTCTGAACTAAATGGGCTAAGATCTGATGCATATGATAGCCCTTCTGCTTTCAGTGTCAATTTCAGCACAAACTTTTGAAATGTGAAGCTACTGGGCCTGGGACATCCATGGCTCTGGATGCTCAGAAGAGAATTTGGAAATATATCCCGATGAAAAAATATTAATAGTCTTTCTTATCCACTTGGTGAAAACCTACTAACCAGCTCATATTAACATCTGTAAACCTATCCCTAAACCTATTTATTTACCAACTTGTTCATTTTGTTAGCCAGTACCATGATCAAAACAAAGGTAGTTATAAATATTTTTATTCTGATAAGGTTTGCAATTAGTCCACATCAAATATTTTATAAGCTAAACCTTATTACCCCCAATCTAATTCATATCTACGTAATCAATCATTTTGATTAGGAAACATGGAGACACTTCAAGATTTGGCCAAGTGGAGCCAGAAATGCATCTTGAAAAAAGAAAGGTAATATACATAAATTATACTGGATGAAAACCATTCCATTAGCTCTGGACAGATGACCTTCATTACTTACAAAGTGATTTTAGAATGAATAAAATTTATACAAAAATATGGAAACCATATTGCGTTAGTAACAGTTGTCTAGAATTTGGCAAAGGCTTGGGGATAATTTAATGTTAGAATTTTAGTCATTGTAGTCAATAATTTTCAATAGCTTAATCTGATTTTATCATATTGCATTTAATTAGACTTAGTTGTACATTTTCATAAAATTAGATTTATGAAGCCCAGAAATTTTAGGAACCTTAGGTTTTAATGATTCCCTCAATGAAGTACCATAAAGTTTTTTTTTTCCTTCTCTTACACTTCAGAACTTCTGTAATGACAGTATTATTTATTGGTGGGTATAGAGACTGGATCTGATAAAAGGGAGCTTCCATTTAGGAAGTTCCTCTACCAATGGAAGTTGTCAACTTCTTTGAAAATTGTTATGTCAAAGAGTTGCATAGAGCACTGAAAGATTAACTGACTTGTCCATCATATATCAAGGATAGGATTTTTGAACCTATGTCTTCCTGGCTTCAAGAGAAGATTCCCCTTCACTATGACATCCTACCCATCCAGTGACTACAAATATTTGCACCACCATCATTATCATCATCATCATCAGCAGCAGCAGCAGCACTATCATCTCTGGCATTATGTCACATTATCAATATATTCTCACTTCCATCATGCACCCAATGAATGAACATTGCCATTACACCTAATATTTCTGGTAGGATTTTTTTTCTTTCTTTCTTCTCCAGTGTCAGCAATAAGTATCAGAATCTCAGAACTTCAGAGTTAGTAGGGAAATCTGAGACCATCTAGTCCAAACCATGCCTAAAGAATATTACCTTCCTTGAAATACCCCCCCCCAAAAAATTCATCCAACCATTACCTAAAGAAGCCTCATCTCCAATTATACAGGAGAAAACCAGTATTTCTCTGGGTCTGTTCATTTCACTTTGTGACAGATATTTCCAATTAGAAATTATTTTCATTAATAACTCTATAATCATTCTCTTTGTAAATTCTATCCAATGCTCCTATTTCAACACTTTTGCATGAACTTACATTGTCCTCACAGGACCATAACATGGTTTCATTAATGTACACTCCAAACCTTGTCTGCTTCTTCCCTGTAGACTGAACCCTTAGTTCTGGCAGGCTTTCCTCATTTGAGTGGCCTCATATTCATCCAACCACTAAATAACTCATCTTTTATATTGCCCCATTTTTCAGTGACCACATTTCTATTGTGAAGAATTTAAGTTTAAAAATAGGTTTCAGATAATTTAAACTCTATGCATGAGGTCTCACTTGGAGAGACTAGCATTGTGCTAATGGAATCTGAAACACAGAATAAAGATTTCAAAGTTTGGGTATTTTATTATAGTGTATAAGTTGTTACAATCTTTTTTTCTTGTTTGTGTTATGCATTAATTTCAAAGTGAGATATTCTATTATTTCATTTTAATGCCAAGCTGAAATTTCCATTTTCTTAAAATATATCCTCATCATATGTTCAATGTAGCAACTTTTTGCTGGATTGTTAATTTTTTTTGTTTCTGTTTTTCATTGTGTTTACTAGAAACTGGATATGTATGCAATTTATTTAAATGTTGTGATTCATAGAATCATAGACTGTTAGATATTGAAATGACCTTACAGATTGTGTAGTTCAATGACCTAATTTTCAGATGAAGAAAGTGAATCAAACAACCAACAAGCACAATTAGTTTCCCAGTCTTTATGTATCATTCATGGGGTGGGACCCAGTGGATACAAATACAAACATGAGACAGTCTCTGACTTCAATGAGCTTAAATTTTATTTGGGTATGGAAGGTGATTGAATACAAAATGTGCACTGATAAATGTACAGAGTTCACATTAATAGTTAACAACTAGGAGAATCTGGAAAGACTTCTTGAAGAAGGCTCCACTTAAGTTGAAGTAATTGACTTTTATTAGGTCAAGATTTTCATATCCTCTGTCAATCTTACCTTTCTAGGCTGATTTTACATTGCTTCCCTTCATGCCCTCTGTGTTCCAACAAAACTGACTTACTTCTGTTTCCCTTTACATGAAACTTCATCTATTGTCTCCCTGGGCCTTGATTAAAAATGTCTTCTACATTAGGATTGAGGTCCCTTCTTAAATCTGACTTTTGAAATCCCTAGTTTCCTTCAAGTGTCATGTATTTCATCACTATGGGGATATCTAGGTATTAGGATTTCTTCTACTCATGCTGAACTGTAACTTATCTGTAACTTACAGGGATGAGACAGTGAGATCTTAAGTGATTTGTACATGGTAACACTGTTAATACATATCAGATGTAATAACTGAATCCATGTCATCCTAACTCATAATACATAGCACTAACCTGTTAGCACTATTCCATACCTCACTACTAGAAGTGTACAATCTAGCTAAATAAAACATCTATCTTTTATTGTATTGTTAATAGGTGGCAGGGTTCATTTGGAGAAATAAAATATCTAAGTTGTCAAGAAAAATATGGGAAAAAATGTGTTGGGGGATGGCATTTCCAGGCCTCATTATATTATAAAACATTAATATTTAAAATCATTTGGTATTGTAGATCAATAGAATAAACTAGAACATGGTGAATCAAAACCAATGACATTAATAATTCCAAAACATAAATTACCTAGGAAACAACTCCCTATTTCATAAGAATTGTTGCAGATACTGGAAAGCAGGCTGGCAAAATTAAGGCTTAGACCAACACCTTATGCCATATTCCACAATAAATTCAAGGATATGTAAACTGAATATTAAAGATCATAATATGAAAATTAGAAGAGAAACATATAATATGCTTTTCACAGCAATGGGTAGATGTATACTTAAATAAAAAATAGAGACAATTACTAAAGATAAAGCTGACAAATCTGATTCCATAAAATTGATAAGCTTCTGCACAAGAAAATTAATGCATTTAGAATGAGAAGGGAAGAGGTAACATTTTTTGAATCAAATTTATTAGATAAGGATGTATGGGCAATTAACAGACATATAATACCAAAAACCATTCCCTAATAGATGAGTGGATGAAGGATATGAGCAAACAATTCTCAAGAGACTATTTACAGCCACATGAAAAGAGTTTTCACGTCTTATAGAGCAGATTCAAAAAGATAACAAAAAATAGTCATTGTTGAAAGGGTTATGGGAAGATAGACACACAGATGAATTGATGGTAGATTTCTGAATTAGTATAACCTCTCTGGAAAGCAATTTGAAATTATTCAAAGAAAATTGCTGGAGTCTCTATACATTTTAATCCAAATATTGCATAGCCAGGAGTATACCCCTAGAAAGCAATTTACAGAAAGAAGGCCCCAATGTGCACCAAACTATTTATAACAGCACTTTTTGTGGTAGCAAACAAATAGAAGTATAGTGAGTTTCCATCAATTAAGGAATGGGAAAGAAATTACAGTACATGAATTTAATGGAACTTTACTATGTTTTAAGTAAAAAAGTAATATCAGGAATGTAGGGAAGCATGGAAAGACATGGGCAGCTAGGTGACACAATGGATAGAGGACTGGGCTTGGAATCAAGAAGACCCATCTTTATGAATTCATAGTTATGAGACCCTTACTAGATGTGTGACACTGGGCAAGTAACAACCCTATTTCTCTCGGTATCTAATCTGTAAAATGAGCTGGAGAAGGAAATGGCAAACCATTTAATTATCTTTGCTAAGAAAACCCCAAATCGGGTCACAAAGAGTTGTACAGGACTAAAATAACTGAACAGCAACATAAAAAATACTAACAAAAGTCATCTGGATGAAAATAAAGGTCAAGAATACAAAGAGAATTCATGAAAGAAAATGTGAAGGAATATGGCCTGTACCAAATCTCAAACTGCATTATAAAGCAGCAAACATCAAAACAATCTGGTACTAGCTAAGAAATTGAGTGGTGGATCAGGGGACTAGATATGTCATGCAATACACAGTAGTGAATTACCGTAGTAATCGAGTATTTTATAAATGCAAAAATCAAAGACTAGAACTCACTATTTGACAAAAACTGCTGGGAAAACTGGAAAACAGTAGGACAGAAATTCGGTATAGATAAGCATCTTATATCATAAACTAAGTTCAAAACTGCTGCATTATTTAGACATAAAAAGTGATATAACTAAATTAGGAGAGCATGGAATACTTTATCTGTCAGATCTATGGACAAGGGAAAAGTTTATGACCAAGCAAGTAATAGAGAGCATTACAAGATATAAAATGGATAATTTTGATTATGTTAAATTTAAAAAGTTTTTGCACAAAGAAAACCAATGCAACCAAGATGAGAAGGAAAGCAGAAAGTTAGGAATTTACGTTCTGGAAAGCAATGTGCAGCTGTACCCAAAGGGCTGTAAAACTTTGTAAACCCTTTCATCCAGCAACACTGCTAGTAGTTCACATTTTTTAAAGTGAAAATGACCTATTTGTACAAAAATGTTTATAGCAGCCTCTTTTGGTGATGGTAAAGAATTGAGGGGATTTCCATCTATTGGGGAACGGTTCATCAAGTTGTGATATATGATTTAATGGAATGTTATTGTGCTATAAGAAATGATAAGCAGGATGATTCCTGAAAAACCTGCAAAGCTCTACATGAATTAATATGATCAGAAGTGAACAGAACCAGGAGAACATTGTACACAGTAAGAGCAATGTTGCATGTGATGATCAACTGTGAATTGCTTAGCTATTCTCAGCAACACAACGATCCAAGCCAATTCCAAAATATTCATGATGAAAAGTGCTAACCATCTCTAGAGAAAGAACTGATGAAGTTTGAATGCAGATTGAAGCATCTATATTTCACTTGTATGTGTGTGCATGTGTGTCTGTGTGTGTTTGGTTTGTATTTTGTTTCACAACATGACTAATATGGAAATATGTTTTTTATGATTGCACATATATATCTGATATCAAATTGTTTACCCTCTCAGTGAGAGGGAAGGAGAATGGTGGAGGGAGATGAATTTGGTACTCAAAATTAAAAAAAAACTAAAGTTCAAAATTGTTTTTACATGAAATTAGGGAAAACTAAAATATTATTCAAAGAAAAATATAAAATGAAATAAAATGTCACAAATTTGATCATAAATGGATAAAGATTCTCCTGATTAGAGAGAGTAAGTATTTCAAAGTAAGAGTCTTAGCCAGTTAAAAGGGTGGTTGGAAAATACCCTTTATTAAAAAAAATAAAACTTTCTGGAACTGTTTAATAGAAGAGATGTTAGAACAAAGGTGTTTACTGCTGGGAGGGGCAACAATTTGTGGACATTTAAATGATTGAGGGAACTGTATTTTAAATAATACAAGGGAAAGCACTTTATTATCTATTACTCATGCTGTCTTGCCATTCCTTACACATAATAATAAAAATTTAAAAAATAATAATAATTACACCTAGCTTACTATCTGCCAATCACTGTGTTTAATATTTTACAACTACAGTCTCATTTAATCCTCCCAACAACCCTATTATTGTTTCCATTTTATAGATGAAGAAACTTAGGGAAACAGAGGTTAAGGGACTTAGTCAAGGTTACCAAGCTGGTAAGTATCTCAGGCTCAATGTGAACTCAGGTCTTCCTGACTCCAACCTCAGTAGCATGATTATTCCTTGAAATGAAATTGTCAGAGAAAGAAAAGTTATAGTACTAAGTATATTTGAAGAACCGATTTTGGAAACATGGATGAAACTATATTGAGAGAGAGACAACAGAGAAAAGAAATTGGAGGAAAAAAGTGTATAAAACAGGCCTAATGAGGACTTAAAGCCACAATTAGGGTAGGATCACCAGGGCTTTGTCCCAGTACACTCAATTTAGAGTGCCACATTAGTACAATAACTGTACTTGTAATTCTTTAGCAGTCTAGAAATAACAGCACCTATATAGCAGCAATATAATTATTAAAATGAGAAGCTACCAGGTAGTAGTAGAAGATAGACTCTTGCCTTTTTCTTTTCAACCCACTGGTAATATTGCCAACAATAATCTTTCCCAGTGTTCCCCCAGTCTTTGAAAACACCTTCTGAGAGTACCTTTGATTCTGTCTTCCCCAGGGAAGGTTTTGTTATTTACCTTCATCATAGAAATTCCTTAGCATGGTTCTGTAAATACCTTATTTAAAGAAAGAACTAACATAGGTGAGTCAAAAATAGATCCTGGAAGATCATGTAATAAAGATGAGATAGAACAAGGAGAGCAAAATTAAGATTTAAAAAATGGTTCCTAATATATGAATAAATGGGTCCTAATAGTATCAAAGGCAGTAGAGCAAACAGAGGAAGTTGCAATTTATAATAGGCTTCTGAATTTTTTTTAGCCTTCTTGTGATTTCAGTTTTGGTAGATATAATCAATAAATGTTGAAGGAGAGAGAATTAGGGAACTGATGATGTCAAAAGGAAAGCATGCTATATAGTTCTTATGTTTATTTTTTAAGCTCAATTGGCAGGAATCCAGGAAGGTATCTCAATGATGAGTCCAGGTCTAGTAAAGTACTGCTTTCTGTGACTGAGGATGTACTCTCCTTTATGCCTAAAGTGGATATCTCAGATAGATCAATCTATTTGAAACTAAGACATAATTTGGAATTATGGCACCTGGGACAAATTCAGTCGAGAAAATATATATGGGGAAGAGTGATGGAAACTCTACAGCACTTGAGGCCACTGTTGCTGAGGGTGAAGGATCAGCCTCATGCTAGGATTGGGGTAGCTCATTTGCATCATGGAAAACCCTCAGCACGTTTCCTCAGCAAATCACTTTGGCTGACCTGAGCCACTATCACTATAATTCTAGGGCTCTTACATAACAAGGGTACTGGGTGCCGGCACTATTATGTCCTAGCGGTGGGTAGATGCACACCACAGCAGAGGGAATTGAGAGTAATGAAGCCTTCAAAGAGTATGATAGAATGAGTCTAGGTAAGGAAATGGGAATAATAATGCCATATGGCATATTGGATGGATGACCAAAAAGGTGTGGTGCAGGTGGACTGGGGAACCACACAGAGATGTCAGTGCCCTGGACCAAAATTTCAGGAACCTCTCTAATTATGATTCTATGAGTCAATTAGTGCTTTAACCTCCTCTGGTCAGTAAGGATTGCAGAAAAAGCATTGAAGAAAGCCTGCATTCTTTTTTATTCTTTCATTACTTTGTTCAACAAACATGTATCAGAATAGACCAACATGCAAGCTAATGGTAGAGGCATAAAGTTTAAATAAGCCATGGTCCCTATCCTTAGGGAATTTAGTGTGTATGTCAATAAGACACTAACATATAATTGTAATACACAGCACTATATACTGAGGAATTAGAGAGCTGCAAAGCAAAGTTTGTTTTTAGGTCACTTGAAAAAGGTCATTTATGGCTGATGAGATCAGGACAAGCTGTGTAAAATGTATTGCATTTAAGTTGGGCTTCTAGGGGTGGGGATGAATTCTGCAATTCTACTAATTCAGTCTGGATCTATAAGGTTGAAAGAAAAACCAAAACCAAGCATTTTACTGGGAGGACAAATGAAAGGGGGATGGGGGGAACATGCATTTTCAAAGTGTTTTAGATTCAGATAGAGAGGTTTAAAGAGGAACTGATGAGTGAAGATAAAGAAGGTCATACAATAAAGGTGAAGGGGACTGGGAAGAAATTTGATAAGACAGTTATTTTGGGAATGGAAGGAAAAAAAATACAGACCAGTTGAATTAAATGTTCATGGGATAAATTCTTTGCAGAAGCTCACAAAAATGAGGCGTGAATACATGGAAAATTTACAGAATCATGTTTAAAAGCAAAAGAAACATCTCTGAATTCCCACCCACAGACACACAATGTTGTTCTTATCCCAAAGTGTGAACAGTCTACTAATGTTAATGTCCTTGCATGTTCTCAGGTTCAAGTTTATCTTCTTTTACTAATGCCTTCTTTTAGGATATAGCCATTGTTTATTTGAAATCTATATCTGTATCTCTCTATCTGTCTATATACATATCACAAATATCTATTTACAGATATATCTATATATACATCTAATCTATATCTATATCTCTAGATAGATATCTATCTATAGCTATATACCTATATATCTAATCTATATCTGTATCTATAGATAGATAGATAGATAGATAGATAGATAGATAGATAGATAGATAGATAGATAGATAGATAGATAACATGGCAAAGTTCAGTCTGGTCTACCACACCATTTTATCTCCAGTTTGCCTGTTTTTGTTCAAGCTTTCCACCATATATTCAATAGAATACTGTATATTTTTTCCTTACTACTTGCTTGTCAAACCTCTAGCATCTTTCAAAACATTGCTCATGATACCTTTCACACAAGGCTTTTCTGGTTGCCTATAGTTCTCCACTTCTATTCTCTCCACTTTTGTAATTAATTTGCACATACTTTGTGTTTCCCTACTTCTGTGCTCCCAAAGGAGAATGTAAACTCTGAAGGAAGGAGTCATTGTTCCATTTATCTTTGCATCCTTAGCACCTAGTCCATTGTCTGAAAAATAGCAATGACATAATATGTTTCTTGAGTGAAATTAAATTTTATTGCCCTTTTGGCATGTTAGATTTTAAAATTAAAGGAAACTTTTTTATGCTCCATGATCAGAAACATAGCTATATTATTAGTAGTAATAACACAAAATAATTTGCAGGGCTTGCTTTCTTTGGTTTATCACACAATCTCCACACACCCACACCCTTTTCAAATTACCACCTTTGAGACAATCTTCTATAGCTCAGCCCACTTCACCAACTGCTGTTGCTTCCCTCTGAACCACTTACATTAACCAAACTATTAACACTTGTAGAACCTTCTCCTCATCAGTCATCAATCATCAGCAATCAGTCAGTTACTTGATAATTAGTCAAGAGCGGAAGAAAAAAAACACTTCAAAAGACTAAAAATATTTTCCACTGTGACTTGGTGCATGAAATAAAATAATGAATTTTTTCCACTGTTAATATATACTTAGATGCCTCTGCCCATCAATACTTCATTCACATGCCTCTATATTATTCATTATAGAAGGTATGCTACCACATTACAGGAAAAGAAGTAATGACAGAGATGACAAGGAGGCAAACCTGTAATGAACATTGTGTTATTCACTTTTAAAAGAGGTGTTCTCTTGGATCTATCATTTGAGGATTATGAAAGAATGGAAAGATTGTTGAATTTGGACTTAGCAGATATGGGTTCAACCATCAAACAAATATATATCAGCCCTGTGATTGTGAACTAATGACTTAATCTCTTGATTTTCACTATTTCTCTTTAAAATTGAGATATAATATTTCATTCTGGGTAGTTGTAGGAAAAAAAGCACTTTGTAAGTCATGAAATGTATTAATGTAAGTTAATCAATACTTCACATATAAGATAAATCAATGAATACCAATTTCAATGGTATCATGATTCAGAGTTAGAAGGAACCTAAGGAATAATCCAGTCTAATTTTATTCAGAGAAATCACTGATGTGAGAAATATTGATGCAAGGATAACTTACCTCTTCATCACCAGCATCATTCATTCAATTGTCATCAAAAAAAAAAGTGGCAGTACGTACAAGAACAACATCTCGACCTTGACCACCATCTCCTTGATGGTGACAGTTCAGAATCCTAAAACCAAGAGCTTTAGGAATAGCAAAAAGCAAGCTGTGGACTTGTAGCCTGGCAACTGTTCCTACAGGTGCTACAGTCACAGATACTGAAGAAACAAAACTAAAGTTTTTGTCTCCAAAGTCCTTGGCATTGTCAAATGGTTCAATATCAGAAATATATATATACATATATATATATATGTATATATATATATACTTATATCAATGAAAATGGCATCCATATACACACAAACATCTTTATGTAATATTTAATGTGCTATCATATATTATAATACATGTAGCACATGACATACATGAGCATGTATATGTATGTGTATATGCATATATATTCATATATATGCATATACATACGCATATACACATACATATATTCTGTCTCTCATTAAAATGTGAGTTTCTTGAGAGCCTGTACGGTCTTACTTTTCTATTTGTTATCTTGGTGCTTAGCACAGTTCTTCAAATATAGTAGGCCCATAATAAATGTTTGTTTCATCATTCCTTTTAGAGCTAGGCTTTAACAGGCACTGTGTGTTCTTCTCAAAATCTCACACTGTGGCATGGAGGTTATCTTGGATCCCTGAGAGTGATACCAGTGTAGATCTTAATACTGGTGAGGTTCCATCTGTCAAAGTTTCAAATGTGGTTCTGCCAAAATACTCTCAATTTTCAAAGAACCATTCTATATAAATACAGAAGGGCTTATCATAAGTAGATTGGTCACTATGTGATGAATTCCTTGGCCATGGCAACCCATGAAATGGAATTACAATATACCCCTTAGTTCTTTTTGATCACTTTTGTTGCTACAGTGTTCTTGGCAGAAATGGAAGAAAAGAGAAGAGTTGTTAAAAATCTCACAGATTTTAGACTATCTATAAACATTAACTTAGCTTTTGGTCCTCTAAATGTGACATCATTGCCCAATGACCAGCAAGTGTATATACTGCCTAAATGCCTGAATTGTATCAATCTTGGCATCTTTGCTATTTAACAAAACAAAAGACCAAAGAAAATTATAGCAAAATGGAATTATGGTTCATATATTCTCCTTGAAGAAGCATATAAAGGAGTATATAGAGTTCATTTTAGCATATAGCCAAAAACAAGACCGATGAATGCATGGGAAATTTGGTTATCTATAATACAGTATTCATGATAATGCTTGTGAAAAGATCATCTTGAAAAAAAAATTGGAGCTCTCATGTAACTCCATGTATCTCATGGAACTCATGTTATCTGTTGCAGAGAATGAGAAGGTAGAAATATTCTTTGGAGAATTCCTGTAGACTTGGAATTAAATCAACATATACTTTACTCAGAGTGAAAATTTTAAAGTGGACATAGGAAAAAACAGTGAAAATTCATTAAAATAATTCAACAGCAAAAAGTGAGAGCTCAAAACTTATAGAATGGAAGGTTCACATTTATGCATCATAAATACTTTCCTTGAGAAAATAATTTCTCTGCATTGGGCATGGAACGGTAGATAACTCACAAAAAACAAATGGTGTTTTAAATCATTTATTTATTTTGTGATTATGATAGACTTGAGAGTTGTGATTGTTTGATTTTTATCTTAGTATCATCAGTGCCTGATACATAGTTGTTACTTAATACTTTTTGATGATTTGGTGTTTTGAAAGGAAACTATGCATTATTAATGTAGAATTCATTCCTAAGTCAGTTGCTTATGTGCAGTCATGCCACTGACTTTTAAAAACAAATGCCAAAATTAACACAAAGCTATAAAAATAAAAATGGGAAATTTATAAGGAAGGGACACTGACACTGATTATGACAGTTTCTTACAGTAATTTCACTAATTAATTAAATTGCCAAGAGGAGGAGGAACTCAAAAGAATATATACCCTATTTATACAGCAAATGAAGAAATATGATACTCAAGAAGAATACTGATTCAAAATTTAGTTATCTATAATATCTTACCAAGTAGGATGACGGATGAAAACACAAAACTGCCAGAAACAATGGAGGGAAGATCACTTAAGGAGGAATCTGATAGGAGGAAATAAACATAACATGTAACTGAAACTATTAAGCCTATAGATTTATTGAAAGAATAATAGAATTTTAAACTGAAAGTCAGCCTTCAAATGAATAAAACATATGAATTAGTACAGACAAGTAAGGGGAAGGAATACAAGACATCAAAGCCAAAAGAGCCTTATTCTTTGGGTTCCTATACACTTGTAAATTAATCCCAATGAACTAGGCTCACCCTGAGTATTTACAGAGACATGGTGAGAGAAAAAGCTGCATCAGCAAAACTGATCTCACTCCTGAGCCACTCATCTGGTGCATGGGTTCTAGTGTCCAACCATTAAGGACAACAAAGCAACCACACGTGCATTTTGATATGTATTTATATATCTGTATATATGTATTTTGGTCATACATATCTTGGAGAAATGTAGTCAGTGGTCCATAAACTAAATCCAGAATTGAAAAAGGAGGAAGGGAGCAGGTTAGACTGCCTTTAGGAAATATAAAGCTATTTTTAATGACCATAATCTTCTTTATGAAACAAAAACCTATCCCCAATATTCTTCTTATTTTGAATCATGTGACATTCTAGTCACCTAATAATTGGATTAGGAGATCAGCCACAGGGTATTGGAGAAACAATGATGGACTGAGCAGGCTTCACTCTATTACAAACAAGGAGGCTAACAGGAGAAAAAAAAAGAAAAATCTTTGTAATGTATGTCATGATGACAATATATGATAGACAAAGGAATCAGTCAGTGACATAGAAAGAGCTAATGATAACTTATGGGCAAGAAAATATACTTGGGATAGCAGAAGTCCCTGAGGATGTCCCCCAGCATGTTCAGTGATCTCCTTCTGATAAACTTGTGTGAGGACAAGGATGTGACTTACAGATTTATGGAAATTCTGGCAGTCATGATTGGACTACTTACATGATACATAATCCACTATTGAAAACCAATGAAAATGTTTTAGATAGAGTGATTATATTTTTCTCACATAAAAACATGGTATTATTGTGGAAAAGATGGAGAGATGTGGGCTAGATGATGACCAAGTTAGATGACCTGAAAACTGGTTGAATATCTAGATCTAGAAATTTCCATTAATGGTTCAATATCAACTTAGTAGGAGGTCATCTGTAAAATGTACTAGGTATCTGTGTGTGACCTTGTCTTATTTAGTATTTTTGTTAATGATCTTGATAAATACATAGATATATTAATTAAGCAAGGAGGTGACACAAAGTTAGGAAGATTCATTAATAAGATTCTTTAAAGAGTAAAGTTTCAAAAAAAAAATCTTGACAGACTAGACCAGTGTGCTGACTCTAAGAACATAAAGTTTAATAAGGATAAACATAATCTTGAACTTGATTTTAAAATGAAATCAGTAAGCACAGTATGGAGGAAACATGATTGTATAGCAGTTCCTCTAAAAAAAATTTTTGAGATTTCAATGGACTATAAGCTCAATATAAACCAACAGTGTAATAAGCAACCCAGAAATACTGAGGCAATTTTAGGCTATTTTAAAAGGTGTAATGTCCTGCGAATAATTACTACTACTACTAATAATAATGATGATAATGCCAAGAACTGTGCTAAATGCTTTATAAATGTTATCTCATTTGGTCTTCACAACAACTATGGGAGGTAAATGGTATTATTACCCTCATTTTATAGATGAGAATACTTGCATCAAACAAGGGTTAAGTGACTTGCCCTGGGTCACACAGTTCAAAAGTATCTGAGACCAGATTTCAACTAAAGTCTTTCTGCCTCCAGGTCCAGATTAAAAATTAGAATTCTTCCTATCCCAAAGAGTTAACTAAGAATAATGTACAGAAGTTGCAAATAAGCAAAATGAAACTTTAGATAAGGAAAAACTTCCTAAGAATTCAAAATTCTACTCCACATAGGCCAAGGGCAGGAAACCTGCAGCCTTGAGGTCATGTGGCCCTCTTGGTCCTCAAGTGCAGCCATTTGACTTGGATTCAGTAAAAGGGCCACACTTGAGGACCTAAAGGGCTACATGAGGCCTTGATGCTACATGTTCCCCACCCCTGACATAGGTTAACAGAGATGGCACTGAATTCCCTTTCATTGGAAGTCTTCAAGCAAAGGCTATATGACCTTTTGGTGATTATTTTGCAGAAGGAGGTCCTGTTCACACTTTGGCTGGAGATGACCTCTGGAGTTCCTTCCAATTCTAAGATTCTGTAGTGCTAAGAGAGAAACCCTGGTGTGATTTAAGTAAACCTCGTAGTGCTGTGACATATTCCTCTCTCTAAATTATGGTAAAAGTTTGTTTTTTTTTTCCACCTGTCACAAATTGTTTCTTTTAAGTTGAGGCTTCCCAATAACTACTTTTTCTTCTCAATGCCTCCTATCACTGCACTATGAAAAGCCACAGAGAGAGGGAATAATGTTGAGGAAAAAAAGGAATGGGTCACATTGTCTGAAAGAGGTGGTGGTTCAAGAGTAACAAATAAGGTGCCTATTTGTCAGATTTGCCCAAACATAGAAAGTATACTTTGAACTGTGTTTTAGTGCAAATCATGAGAAATGCCTAAATTGAGAGCATATCAACAAAACTTAGATTAACAATATACCTAAAACATAAATCAGGGGGATGAGTTGTAATGTTGAGACGCCCATGGTTATGAACATACACAGACAGACCTAGTTCAAGATATATTTTACAGTTACAAATCTCAGAATGATTTCTCCAGCAATTATGACCACTGCCTGCCTTGTTAAATGGGTAGCAGGAATCGCCTTCTAGATGAAGTGTGAATTAGAAAATGTATAATGCAAACACATATTTCCTATCATTGGCTCCCGTGCCATTAGAAAAGTTGAGCATGTGCTCAACCTACCCTTCGGTTTTAATAAACAGAACTTGCGCAGCAGCTGTGCGGGCATGTCTAATGTGGCTATCTGTTTCAGCAACACAATATCTTTTCAAATGCAGATGCAAATGAAAACAACAGAGCAGAAGCTTGGAAAATATTCAGATGTATTTCACATGCATATTTCATGAATTTTTCTATTTTCCTGCAGTTATGGCTTAATTAGGTAATTATTCCATTCTGTGTCAATGAACACAATTTCTCCATATTCCTTTTGTGTCTAGTGGACATCTAAAAAAAATTCAGTAAGTAAAAAACAAAACAAACAAACAAAAATAGGCTAAGCCAATCAAAAGATGTATTTGAAGAAGAGCATAGTTGGTAGTCATTGGATTCCATGCTGATTTCCTTTTTGACCACTAACTGCTTTTGAAAAACAAAGACAAAATTCAACGTTTTCAAAGTATTTTTTAATTTACATAACTTTCTGAATGTAATAAAGATCTTTATTTTATTTAAAAGTCTAAACTTTGTAAGATGTTAAATTCTAAAATAGATACTTATCCTTATGTATTCTTTGAATAGACTAGAAATTATTCAGGCCTTCAAATGTTCATCTCTTTTTACCAGATGTTTGAGTGATCAATAATTATAAAAATAGATCTTAAGGTCAGGAACATTTTTATTCCAATCCTGGCCCTTGGGTGTCATACTCTCCCCAATCCAGAGCCACATGATGTAAAATTAATAATTTAGGTCAGTAAATTAATTTATAAAGTAATTAATATAGGTCAGTAAATACCATGTATCAGTCCACAGAACCTGACCAGATTCATAGCTGGTATTGATTTCTTTGCATTAGCCCAAGAAGGTTGGGTATGACACTCAGAACCTCCACACTTAATTTTTGTCTTTGTTTTCCATTTCTTCTCCCATTCTTTCCTTTTCTCCCTCTCCTCTCCTCTCTGAAAGCTTTAAAGTGTTTATGAAGAAGAGAAAGGAGGCAACTTTATTGTTGGTATTATGCTAGTGGAGATGCAAATATTAAATAAGAAAAGGGGCATGCCCACAATTAGCTTAAACTCTAGAATACAAAATATTATAATTACATAAATAGTTATGACACAAAATAGAAAGTAGTATTTGTGTAGCCCTTTTAGGAAGTGTAATGTTTCCTAGCTGGAAAGAACTGAAAGATCAGGGCGTGCAGAAGATGAGGAATGTGAGGAAGCCTGGGAACTTTTGAGCATGTCAGAAAGAAGGGGGGTTGTTAGCACCAGAACAGAACCTGTTGTAAGTGAAAGACAAGAGTATTACAATCAATATAATCAGTAGCAATTGGAGCTTTGTTTGACTTACTGATCTAATTAAGGAGAGGTCTGCACGGGCACAATTTTGCAGTTTTCCTAACTGTTCCTGCTACTGAGGTGTGAATTTATTCTTTTCACTTCTTCCCCTTTCCCTGCCTGGCAACCTGGCTCCATAAGTATCTTGCTCTCGTTAAACTTTTATATTTTAACATTAGTGATTTTATAATGACTTTGTTTCCAGACAAAATAATCTGGATTGTATTGCTTTCTGAAACAGTGCCTGACATAACTTGTGGACCCATAATGTTGGACAGCCACAAACCTATTTTAAGCCCTTCCCCCTTCTTTTTTCCCCCACTCTTTTCTCTTTTTCTGTCTCTGTTTCCTTCTTTCCCTCTCTCTGTTTTCATCTTTCTGTCTCTATTTTTGTGTTCTCTTTCTCTCTCCTTCTCTGTCTCTCTCATTCTCTCAGTATCTGTATATATGTGTGTGTGTGTATGTGTGTGTGTGTGTGTGTGTGTGTATTTGTCTCCATTTTTCTAATGGCTTCTCTCTCTCTCTCCTTTCTCTCTCTCTGTGTCTTTCTCTTGTCTCTGTGTCTCTGTCTCCATGTCTATCTCTGTGTGTGTCTGTCTATCTATCTGTCTCTCCCTCGCCCTTCCATCCACAAAGAGGGACTTTCTTAGAAAGGTACCAATAGAGGTCACTTCCAGCTCTGACAAAGGAAATATCATTTCTAACTTGGAGGGGTGTATAAACAGAGATCAGGAAAGGCCTCATGGGTGAGATAAGGTGATCTGAGCTGAGAATTACAGCATAACTAGTTCATTAACAGCTGAAAATGGAGAAATGAGGAGATTGGTATTCCATTCACGGGGTCTGGCATGAGTGAAGGCATTGAAAAGTAGTAGGAGAAATTTTTCAGTGAATAATGAAACACCAAATATGCACAATGCATATAGAGATGAGTGACGTAAAATTAAACTGGAAAGGACATAACATTTGGCTAGAGCTAGGGGAATTTGACCTTTATGTGGTAGGCAATACTTACCCTGCCCAATACACATAAGCATACATGCTCATGGGCACGAGTGTGCTTACACACACACATGCGCACGCACGTGCATGCGTGTGCACGTGCATTGATGATATTCACAAATATTTATTTAACATTTGAACCACTGAAGCATAGTATAGAGTGCTGAGTTTGAAATCAAGAAGACCTGGTTTCAGATCATACCAGTAATTCGTATATAAGCCCTTTGATGTTGGGAAAATCACTTAACCTCTAATCATTTCAGGCAATTCCTTAAGATTTATTTATTAAGTTTTAGATGAGAGATAATCTTAATTGGTAGAGGGAATTTGCACAACAGCAGCTCTCACATTGCTGCTTATTTAGCACTGATATACTAGATGCTATGTTACTGAAAATATAAAAGAAGTATAAGGTATGACCATGACTCAGAGAGTTGATAGTGAGCTTTCAGGTCAGACTAGAATGAATTCCTCTGTGACTAGTACAAAGCATTTGCAAATAAAAGAAGAGTGAGACTGGAGAAACTGTGAGTCCTGAACCATGTCTGAGTTAGCCATTCTGCTTCTGTGCTAATGGCAATGACTGAAGGATTTTTCTTATCCTCAGTGGGCATGATGTAACCTGAAAACATTAGTCCAGTCATTCTCCTTTTGCAAGGAAGTGGAAGGAATGAAACACAGTTCTGACCTTATCATTCCTCTGCTGAAGAAGATCCAATGGCTTTTTATTATAGTAAGCTAGATGACCTGGTAGATAGAGCATGGGACTTAGAGTTAAAAAGATTTGAATTTGAATCCTTCTGAATACACTAACTGTATGATGCTGGGCAAGTCATATAATTTCCCTATGCCTTTGTTTCTTTATTTGTAAGATGGACATAATAACTACACTTATATCACAGAGTTGCTATAAGGATTAAATGATTTAACATTTACAAAGTGCTTTTATCATTATTATGATTACCTTAAGTATCAAATATAAAATCCTCTTTGTATTTCACAATCTGGTTCAAACTAATAGTGAACATACTTTATTTTCCCTCACTTTCCTTATGATCCAGCCAAATTGGTCCATTTGATGTTTCCTGCACATTGAATTCCATCTTGCACACCTGTGCCTTTTCACTGATTGACTTCTCTGACTAGATCATAATTCTTCCTCATTTTTTACCTGTGGCAACTCAGTTCCCATCAAAACTCAGTGAAAGTTCATTATCACCTCCCAATTTTTTAAGTCATCTATTTGTTAGCACCTCCTGAATTATTTTGCACATATGTATATGTATGCATATATCTATATATCTAACACTGTCTTTAGATATATGTATATATACACATACATATGTATGTATATACCTAATTTGTCTGTATATGTACATGTATGTATGTATATATGTACCTATCAGATAGAGAGAGAGATCAATTGATAGATAGATAGATGGATTTTGCCCACTTCATAATGTAAGTTCCTTAGGGGCAAAGGCTTAGTTGGTTTTGTCTTTGTAGCCTCAATGACTAACACAATGTCTGCCATATAGTAGGTACTTAAATTCTTAACGATAGAACTGAGGCTAGAAAATTAAAATAAAATGCTAACTCATATCCAATAGCTATAACAAGATATAAAAGGAGCACAACAACTGATCTTGAATTTAAATATCTTTTAGATCAGGAATATCAAGTCATTTCAATTCATTGGCAACTTTTTTTCATTGTCCCTCCCAAGAGAAGCTCCAACCTGATAAATGATTTACCTGGTCTGGGATTGAGGCTTATTTCTAAAATATCTCTGGACAGCACCCTAAAGGTGTTGTATTCCTTTTTCCCTTTCATTCACAGACTGTACATAGTATCTATCTCCTTCCTTCTAACTGCTCTTTCCTTTTCTAGTCTACCAAGGGACTGGAATACAGTTTGATCTGATTTCTCTCAACCTTTTCCCTCAGTGAATCAATCAAGTAATGTTATCATTTTGGAACACTAATGCTGTTTTAGATAGTCCTTAGTTGAGTCTCTGTGACAATTCCATCTGGGTTATAGTAAATATTTAGGTAGGTCTTTTGTTTAGTTTTTTTTTTTTTAAGATCTCTAGTCTTGCAGCTTAATAAACTGTCACAGCAGATGCAGCTTCACAAAATGGATTTGAAATCCCTTTTGCTTTTACTTCATTTATTTTTCATTTCTGATTTTACACTGTATACTGAATGCTTAGGGCTCTTTTTTCTGGTTTCCAACACCTGTGTTAACATTCAATCACATTAACTCCTGCCATGATTCCAGCTCACCACCTCCCTCCCCATTCACCAATTTAAATTCACCAGTTTAAATCTTTAAGTGATTGTTTTCACTTTCAAACTTATAAGATTTGATTCTCCCCAGTATTATGGTACTTCCCTGAGGGGGTGGGACAAAGTAAAGATTCAGGAAAAAAATGGAAAGATTAACTCTTTAGTACACTAATATATAGGAATCTTTAATATGCTGATACAGTAAATGCACCACAATCAGGATATTGTGCTTTTTAGCCCTGCATTCTACAATTTATGAAGCATGAGAATAAGCAAGACAGTATCCACAGGAAGGTAACCCAAATGAAGATCCTTGAGCTCATGCCTTATGAAGATCAGTTGAAGAAAATGAGGGTGTTTAATTCAAATTAAATGAGATGAAGTAGGATGAGAGACATTAAGAGATGTCTTCATATACTTGAGAAGCAGTCATGTGTGAGATGGCTTAGACTTCAGTTGGATCCAAAACAGAATAATTTGGAGCAATGGATTGAAATTACAGAGGTGAATTTAAGCTTGAAGAAAGGGGTGGGGGAGGATTTTCTAACAATGAAAGGGATGAAAAAGTGAAATGGGATACTTAAGGAGGTAGAGCATTTCCCCTCATTGTACTGGAAGTATTAAAGCAAAAGACAGGAAGTGAAAAGTATGTTATAGTGGGGATTCTTTTCAGATTATTATTCTTTTTCATTTGTGATCTCATAGAATGTACACTGTTTTCTGGGCAACTTTCAGGGATATCTATGACTTGGTGGTGAAGAAACTAGTGTTCTGAAATAACAAAGCAATCATTTTATTGATCACTGAGCAAGAAGAGTCAATGATTCAGAGGGCCTTTAAAAAGCAGTGAGACCTATTCATACCTGCTGATTATATCAGGACTATTTCAACTTCTCTTTGGAGAGGAAATAAAATAGATAGTTGACCTTCTCCCACCCTGGCCACATTGTAAATATGATGAGGACATGACAGGTAAATCATATGATCTCCCTATGCAAACCCAAGTGACCTAGTTATCTTTTCTTTCTTTTTCTTTCCATTGTTCTTTCTTTTCCTGCATATCTAGGTGACTGAACACTGGTACCAAGATGGATGTGACCAGCCTTATTCATGGTTCATGATATCTGGAGCTCTTAGGTTCCTAAGCCATACAGGAGATTTTCTTCTCTACATCCACAATAGGGCTTCTTGGGGAGATGATGATCCTAACCCTTTGAAAGTTAAATGTAAAATGCCTATTCAGCACTCTCACAAATTCTGTCTTTTTCTGTTTAAATCTCAAAATCTTTGGAGAGTATAATAGCAGTTTTAAATCATTACTACTGCTGCTTAAAATGTTGTCTATCAATGCATGATTACCATTCTTTTTCATTAAGAATGTATTTTGTGTATAGGAACTAAATAATTGTCCTCTACCTGATCTATTTTATACCTTGATTCTCTCCCCACCAACACCCTCCTTTATAAATTTCCTAGACATGAGCCAAACCCAAATGTTCAGTAAACCTATCCCAGTTCTTTGGGATGGGTCTAAAAAGAATGAAAGCATGGTTAGGGCATAGAAGAACTTAATAAATGATTATAGATTATTTAATTGATTGTGATCCTTCTAGGCCATCTAAGTCTCTTCTGTATTCTATCTTATCAATAACTTTCCAAAATTTGACATCCATAACAAAAAACAATATATATACTCCAGTTATAATCTGACCAAGGCAGAATACATCAGGACTAGTCACTCCTGCTTTCTGAATCCCATGTTCTTTTAATAAAGTTTATGGTCACATTAATTTCTTTACCTGACACATCATAGCACTGACTTTTATTAAGCTTACAATCCACTAAAACTTCCACATATTTTTATTTTCCTTTTCCCCTACCCTTATTTCTCCTCTTTCTTTCCTTTCTCTTTTCTTCTAAATACTTGTTTTCTCTTTCTTGCCCAGGCTGAAAGTACATGGACAACTCACATATTTGCACTTTGCAAAGGAACTTTGATCTGTTCCATTTCCCAACCTGGGCCAACTTCCCCATTCTTAGGCATCTTGGTGAGCCCTCACCTATTCTGGCTCATCAGATAATGGTTGAACTTAGTGAGAATCTCAGGTCCACTTATCCAACTATAGGCCAGAACTCCTGACCTCAAGAGATGCATAAGCCTCACACTCTAATAGGGATTACAGAAATATACTAATGTGCCTGGCTCTGTGTGTGTATGTAGTATGTGATATATATGTGTATATATGTTTAGATATAGATATATATGATATATACATACACACATATATTCATATATGAATATATACATATGTACATATTTTTACAATAGATACACTTATCTTTTTAAAAAATGAGTGCAGAATATAGCATATACCTTTATTAAATTTTCCCCTGGAAGTAGGTTGCAAGTGAGATTTAAGTGAAATAAGACTAAATGTAGGGAGATAAGTTAGAAGGCCTTGTAATAATCCAGACAAAAGACAATAAAAGTTGAATTAGGGTAATAGTGGAGAGTGGAAATGAGGGATGCTTGTGAGACATGAAGGTATGAGTAATTTAAGTGGTATTTTAGTACACTACAGAAACTAGCTATTTAAAGAAAAAAGGGGGCAGCTAGGTGGTGCAGTGGATAGAGCACCAGCCCTGAAGTCAGGAGGACCCGAGTTCAAATCTGGTCTTAGACCAAACACTTGACACTTACTAGCTGTGTGACCCTGGGCAAGTCACTTAACCCCAACTGCCTCGCAAAAAAAAAAAGAAAGAAAAAAAGAAAAAAGCATGTGATTAAAGTTCCATAAAGAATGGGAGACAAAACTGTGTGATGTATAGAGTAATGGACTTGAAGTGAGAAAGATACAGCTTCAAATCCTTCCTCTTTCCCTCATTTGCTGTGGAACACTGGATGATCCATTTAATAATAGTTAAAAAAAACATTAATTATTTATTAATAATTTTAAAAAATAAAGTAAAATGAAGAATGATAGGTAGTATTACATAGTATATAGAATATTGGACTGGTTTAAGCCTTGATCAACACATATAACTATTTGACTGTGGATAAATTACTTAGACACTGAACTTCTCATTGCTATAGCACTATCCTCATGAGTATTAGTTATGGATGAATTGTCAGTTTTCATGAAAGAAGTTCCTTATGAGGTACATACCATATTGATGTTCTCTCTCTCTCTCTCTCTCTCTTTTTTTCTTGGTGAGGAAATTGGGGTTAAGTGACTTGCCCAGAGTCACACAGCTAGTGAGTGTTACCTGTCTGAGGCTGGATTTGAACTCAAGTCCTCTTGAATCCAGGGCCAGTACTCTATCCACTGTGCCACCTATCTGCCCTGAAATCACAAATCTCAAAACAACTTTCCATCTCCTTCCCCTGTTAAATTGAGAATGCTGCTGTAAAGCAAATTATCAGCCTTTAATTTACTGTTTTGTAAATGATTCATACCACATTAGGAATACTTCTTAAATCGAAGGAAGTAGGTTTGTAGAGTGTTTTATGGAGATGTTAAACAGAAGATGAACTTTTTTAAGGGAAGTATTTTAAATTTTCCTCCTATTGAATCTTATGCCTTGAATATTAAACATTTGTTAAAAAATGATGATGATGATGATGATGGCCATCATCATCACCCCTATGACAGGCCAGTTGTATCTAATTAGACATATTAGGACCAGATAGCCTGTTTGCTGGTCTTGGCCACTATCAAGCTTAGATGGCACAGGATGTGACATGGGATAGAGCCAAGCCCTTTTAGTACTCATTAGTAGTGCCAGCATCCAGGATCTCTACACCGTCTGTCAGATATTACTGCAGTGAAAAAATGAGCAAGGTTAAATGTTTTCTTTCTTCCCTGAAATTAAAAGATCATTACGCTAAACAAAAGGTTTAATTTTCCATTAAAACAATGTCACTAGAACAATTTAGGAAAAAAGGTAATATACATTTATTTAATTATGATCAAAAAATTGAACATATGTGATTCAATGAAAGCTTAATAATGATGTTTGTTCCATACACCTGTGATTTGTGCAGGCTCAGCCAATCCCCTAAACACTGTCAAAATTTCCCTCGTGAGACTTGGCACAGACCTAGTGCTATCAAGATGCAGATGATCCTTATCCCTCTGACTGTAGGCAAACCTTTCCAATAAATTGAGGCTTCCTGATTTCCTAGTCCCTGTGTTTGATTCTGAGTTCCACATTCTTGGAGGCATGAAAAGAAAAATAAAACATAGGATAAAACTCCAAACTTTGTAGATTATTCTTCAGTTTATCTATTATTTTATGAAAACACTCACATGTTCCTTCAGAATCATCAGACTTTGTAATGGTCTTATTTATTCCTTTCCTGCATTAGTTTTCCATAGAGAAGAAATGTTGTGTACTGAATAGGAAGCTGTCATGAGGTCAGAAACCTAGGTTTACATCCCATCTCTCATCCATATTGACAATATAATTTAGGTAAAGTTATTCAACTTCTCTGCTCCCTCAAGCAACTCTCTAAGACTATAAGTTACAGAACAATTGGTAATCATCACTGATATAAAGAGTTTCTCAACTGGGAGTTCCCTATATCAATGAAAAGACAGATCTAAGCCCATCCTCCATTTCCACCAAAAGATTTTTCTGTCTACCTTTTCTACACAATATCTCTGTCTCTACTCACTCTGTGTTTTTTTTCTTTCTTTGCCTTTCTTTGTCTCTCTCACTGTCTATTTCTTTTTTTCTCTTTTTGAAGTTTCACAAGCTGTCCTCTTCAATTTTTGAATAACTTTGGAAGCAGTAAGAACCCTTTACTCTCAGATTTTGAACCTCATACAGATTCCAATATATCAAGTGATGTAGAATAAAGTGGCTATTCAACAAATAAACACATTTTAAATATCTATTGCATGAAACTCTCTCTTCGTAATCATCATAGTTGATAGTAAATAAATATTTATTAATCACCTGTTATGTGCCAGGCACCATGTTTAGTGCTAGGGATACAAGCTTATAAAATAGTCTTGCCCTCAAGAAGCTCACAATCTAATAGGGGAAGATAACACTTAGAAAGAAGCTGAAAAATGAGTTTGGGGAAGTTGTTACCTGAAGCAGGTAAATAATGAAATCCTGTAGTCCATAAAATTGAAAAATTCAGTAGGATGGGAAAGGATGAAATTAATTCCATTCTTGCCCTTCTCAAACAGAGAGTCTGAGACTATTCAAAGACATACAAAGTTTAAGCCACCTCTCTTATTCTCAGGGACCTTATAGTCTGTCAGACAAATGGAAACATGGTGGTGATCTGTATGTTTACCATTTGTTTTATATATACTATATATATGTACATATGTATATGTGCATATGTGTGTGTGTATATATGTGTGTGTGTGCGTGTCTTCCACATAGATGATTCTATAAACATGATTTGTTACAAAGATTTCAATTCACTAGGCCTTTTGAAGATAGGAAAAATAGCCAAGGGAGAGCAAATATAATTGGAAGCTATGTTTCATCAATATATAGAAGAAATGAAGCAAGGAGGGTCAATTCATACATTATATGACAGAATTAAGATATGGAAACCTGACATCAATTAATTAAAATTTTAAAAAAAATGAAACTGAACAATTAATGATAAATTTATCCCTTAGGAAAAAGAATCAATGAACAGAGCAAGTACCAAATGGGCAAGACATGAATTTATTTAAAGATCTAGTGACTTAGGAGGGGAAGGGGTAGAACCAAAATGGTGGAATAGAAGCAGTAACATAGCTGAGTCTTCTCAACATTCCCCACCAAACAACTTTATAAAATAACCCCTCAAACTGAATATTGGAATATCACGACCAACTAAAGGTCAAGGTGAGACATTTTTTCCAGTCTGACACAACTTAGGAGGTCAGCAAGAGTGGTCTGTGACACTGTGATGGGAAACAGACTGAAGTGCATGTGGCAGCAATATTAGGGGTGGACCTTACTTGGAGGCTTTGACAATAGCAGCAGCAGCAGCAGCAGCAGCAGAAGCTTCCAGAGCTCTCAGACAAGTGACAAAAAGGGGGTTAGGCAACTGGTCAGAAAAAAAAAAAAAGATTATAAGGGATTTTTGACTGGCAGTAGATGTAGTACCTGGTGTTATTTGCAACTTCTTTGCCCATATGCAATTTTGAGTCACAATTTCTAGGGAAAGGGAATAGAGTACTTATGATTGGTCACAAGGGAGCAGATGCTCTGGTCAAAATTCCAGGGCAAAGAGGAGCACAAGCACTTGTGGCTACAGAGAAACAGTTTCCCTCCTAGGTAAAGACAATAGTGTAGTCCTAGAGATCAATGACCACTTCTATCCCTGTATTATACCTTCTTGGAAGCACCAAAAACTTAAAGATCACCAGAACTATCTCTGAAAACAGCAGCTGGAAAAGCATGAAGCTTTGAACAGTGCCTCCACGCGCCCCCCCCCAAGATGAGGAAAACACAACTTTAACATAAAGTTCAAAGTCAAGCAATAAACTGGAAATATTAACAAAAAAGTAGAAAAAAAGGACCTGACCATAAAAAGCTACTATGGTGACATGTGTTAATTTGAAAATTAAACTCAATTACATTACACTGAGCATGATTAAATTATTAGTTTTATTAGCAGTAACTAAAAATGATTCTATGGCCTCTCAATATCCAAAGACCCTGAAGTAGGGCTTCCTGGCATGCATATAGTTTTAGGAAGTACATAATTGGGTAAGTGGGAAAGGTTGGGTGA
The DNA here is from genome assembly GCF_900497805.2 of Vombatus ursinus. Classification (NCBI taxonomy): domain Eukaryota; kingdom Metazoa; phylum Chordata; class Mammalia; order Diprotodontia; family Vombatidae; genus Vombatus; species Vombatus ursinus. The sequence goes on along the minus strand of NW_020951957.1, from coordinate 10,757,160 downwards.
TTGGTTACAGGAAAGACAGAATCATAGGAAAGGGGGCAACATAATTGGCCATTTTAAAGAAAGTAATCTAGAACCTGTGTGGGACTAGTAACCATTACTCTCTGACAATTAAGAATGTTAAGTCTTTTATGAGATAGAGCACCAGCCCTAAAGTTGTGAGGACCTGAGTTCAAATCTGGCCTCTGGAACTTACTAGCTATAAGACCCTGGGCAAGTCAATTAACCTAGATTGTCTCAACAATAGCAGCAGCAGCAGCAACAACAACAACAAGAATTCACTTGTAAATCCATCTGGTCCTGGGGATATATATTTTTAGGGAAATTATTTATGATTTATTATTTTTCTAAGATAGTATATTTTGAGTATTCTATTTGCTTTTCCATTAGTCTGGACAATTTATATTTTTTCTAAATATTCATCCATTTCACTTAGATTTTACTTTCGTTGGTATATAATTGGGCAAAATAACTCCAAATAATTATTTTAATTTCATTTTCTTTGGAAGTGCAACTATTCTTTTTATTTTTGGTACTAGTAATTTGGTTTTCTGGCTGCTTTCAATATTCTCTTTTTAAACTTGGAGCTCTAGATTTTGGCTATAATATTCCTGGGAGTCTTCATTTGGGGATCTATTTCAGGAGGTGTTTGGTAGATTCTTTCAATTTCTATTTTACCCTGGTTCTAAGATGTTGGAACAATGTTCCTTTATAATGTCTTAAAAGATAAAGTCTAGACTCTTTGCAGTTAACAAAATAAATAATGGTATTTCAACACGTTTCTCTCTGTATAAATGTACACCCTCCACAACACAAAAATGACAAGCCAAAGTGAATTTTCTCAGGTCAAAGGTTTCACCACACATGAATTTTTTATTTATATAGTTTTGCTTAATTGATCTTATCATACTTCAATTTCCTATTTATTTTTGACTATTTTTGTTGTGTTGTTATTTGAGTTTGTGCAATAACAAGAAGTTTAGTTTGGCACGATGATAGGGCAGAGATGCTAAAGTGATATATAAAAAGACTGGAAAGATAGTTTGGATCCAAGGTAGAAGAGCTTTCAATAGCCCAAAAGAGGAGTTTATATTTTTGCTTATTGGCAATAGGGAAGCAGGTGCAAGGTAATTCAAGGACAAAAGTTGGTCATCCTCTGGTGAGGAGAGGATTTTTTCCTTTTCAATCTTTATAGCTTGAACTGTGGGTCCCTGTATTGGTGTCAGGTTATAACTGCCCTGAGAGGCTGACAGTGAAGAAGGTGTGTGTGTGTGGGAGGAAGGGGTTGCAAAATTATGTGGTAAGGGGAGCAAGCATAGTAGAGAAGATTGGAACAATAATTAATGAAGGAGGGCTGTGATTGTGTTGGAAACAAGGCCCACCATTTTCTATCAGGGAGAGTCTGGGATGTCATGCATCTTTGCATTTTCCAAGTGGTTAATCATTTATGCTCCTTGTAGAAGTGAGATAACCTTTAAGGAAGCTACCAACTGTCTCTCACCTCCCCCCACATACACAAACTTTGGAGACCAGTGGTCTAAAGACATGATTTATATTCCATTGCAAAGTCAAATATTCATTGTTCATTCATGTGATTATGATTGTGAATAAAAAGTTGTGTCTACTTAAATGGAATTGGCTTTTGTGACCTTTGTTATGTGACTTCCATAATATAAATATGAATAAGAATGAAAGCCTTTAGGAATTATTTTCAGGATTGATTATAACATATAAATATAAATTTTTACATATAAGAATAATCTATTAGTCATTCTTTAATGCTTCATTGAGACATGGAGACAACACTGGAACTTTAAAGACAATATCAAAAGAGAACAAACTCTAAGTGGTCCTGTCAAATCAGAAAGGTTTTAAGTAGGGATTCAATAAAAGACTGCATGTTTCATTAAATGATCAATATAGCTAAGTTTACAGAGGCTCATTGCCAAAAGGTTGGGTAAAATATAATTCATTGTTTTTGACTCAAAATAACTCATGAAGACCATCTTTCTTGGTGTGGAGGGATTGTGATTTTATATGCATCATAGAGTACCCACACCAATGAAATTGTGTAAGTTAAGCATAAGGAATCTCTGATAAAACTACTATAGCATTAAACCTCAAAAATTTCAAAACATGCAAAATTATAAACCAAAATAAAAAATACCCAGTGGTGACAAAAGAAATAAAATACCAAGCATGACACCAACCTATTTTTTCCCTCAATTTTAGTAGAGTTCCCTCCAAGGTTATCATCAGAGTCTGGCATTTTATTGTTTCCTAATTGTGTTCCTGATAGTATAGGAAACATAAATTTAAAATTCAAAGAAATACTGTATGTCATCTAGCACAATGCTTCCTCCCCCATTTTATAAATGGGGTAACCAAAACCCAAAAGAGATTCAGTGAGACACCCAAGATCACATGAGTAATAAAGGAGCAAAGCTGGGATTTGAATTCAGATTTTCTAATTCCAAATCCAACATTCTTTTTTAAATATTTTTTTAATTATGAAATTGTTTTTATTTCCAATTCTTTGCCACTACAAAAAGAGTTACTATAAATTGAATATTTTATCTTAAAATGAATCTTAATACATAAAAATTCATTATGAGATTCTTCCCAATAAAAATTTGAGACAGAGAAAAACAATTTTTTTCTTTTAATTAAAGGATACTTCTCTAAACACTTTTAATATTGCATTTGACTTTCTGAAGAAAGTTAAATCATTAAAAGTATATACTACCTGCACATTTGTTTTGTACTTTCCAGGTGAAGGAGAGGCATTGGTGAAGTTGAGCCTTCTGGGGCACTATAGCTGCCACTACTTTGCCATAGAAGCCTGGCATGCAGTCAGCCTTAGGCAACACCATGATCAATGAGGGAGGGGACAGAGACAAGACCAGTGGTGCTGCTGTTCATACCAGAAGAGAAATATTCATATTAAAGTTATTTTTTTTGTTTGACATTTCAGTGAGCAAAAAACTTGGTTACAAAGTAAGACAGTATTATAAACCTACCTCCTCAATTATGCCCCTAGTTACCTCATGATAGATATAATGGAGGTCCTAAAAAATCTAGTCAGTGCTTAAAGTCTTATGTACAAATGGGGAAAAATATTTCAAGAGATTTTTATTTAGAATATTCAGAAGAGCCTCTGTAAGTAATGAAAATTGCATATCAGCAATGAAAATACATACATTCTCTCACCCTTAAGGTTCAGACATTTAGCACTTAAGACAAATAATATTTCCTTATGACAGAAGAGTAAAGAGCCCAAGACTTGGAATCAAATCAATTCAAGTTTTGTCAAACAATTTTGTTATTCTGGGCCTCAACTTCCTCTTCTAGAAAATGAGGATACTAATATTACCTATACTATCTTTCTATCCCACACATTTCTGGAGAAAACACTTTAGAATAAATTCCTTATAAAAATGGAAATTGTCATTATTACTGCTTGGGCTATCTACCACATAGGGCTGCCATCAGGAAAGAATTTTATAAGCTCTAAAATACTATTTACATGTGAGCTATAATTAAAATAACAATTATAATTGTGATCTAGGGTTCTTTGCAAACAGTCACCTTTCTTAGTTGATGTGAATGTTTTGTCTTTTAATTTTTTTTTGCAATTACATGTAAAAGTAATTTTAGCACTCATTTATTTAAAATTTTGAGTTCCCAATTCTCTTCCTTCCCTCCCCACCTCCTTAAGAAGGCAAACAATTTGATATAGATTATTCATGTAGTCATGCAAAACACTTCCATATTAGCCATGTGGCAAAAGAAAACACAGTATTAAAAAAAAGGAAAGTAAAAAAAAAGTATACTTTTATGTGCATTTAGACTCCATCAGTTCTTTCACTGGAGGTAGATAGCATTTTTCATCATGAGTTTTTTGGGATTGTCTTAGATCATTGTATTGTTGAGACAGCTAAGTCATTCACAATTGATCATTGTGGAATATTGCTGTTATCATGTTCAGTGTTCTCTTGGATCTGCTCACTTCACTTTGCATAAGTTCATGCAAGTCTTTCAGGGTTTTTTCTGAAAGCTTCCTGCTCATCATTTTTTATAGAACAATGGTATTTCACCACAATCATATACCAGAGCTGGTTCAGCCATTTCCTAGTTGACAAGCACCCCGTCGATTTCCAATTTTTTGCCACTACAAAAAGAGTTACTATAAATTGAATATTTTATCTTAAAATGAATCTTAATACATAAAAATTCATTATGAGATTCTTCCCAATAAAAATTTGAGACAGAGAAAAACAATTTTTTCTTTTAATTAAAGGATACTTCTCTAAACACTTTCAATATTGCATTTGACTTTCTGAAGAAAGTTAAATTGTTAAAAGTATATACTACCTGCATACTTATTTTGTACTTTCCAGGTGAAGGAGAGGCATTGGTGAAGTTGAGCCTTCTGGGGCACTATAGCTGCCACTACTTTGCCATAGAAGCCTGGCATGCAGTCAGCCTTAGGCAACACCATGATCAATGAGGGAGGGGACAGAGACAAGACCAGTGGACAGAGCTTGGACCCTCCTGAGAGCTCCGAAATTGAAAAGCTCCAGAACCAACATTCTTTCCAATGACCACTTTTCCATTATGAAAGAGGTGATGTGTTACAGGTCTACATTAGACAGGGTCATGATTTCAAGAAAAAAAGCTGAGGTTTCATACTCAGTTAATCTCACTATGAAATTTTTTAATACTGTACCGAGCAGTGTAGTGATATTCTCACTCATATAAGAAGACAACACATGTATATCCTATATTACTGCTCTCTCAGGTCCTTGCTTTGGTCTATCTTGGGCAAATGAAGCCATACATGTAAATAGTACCCAGGCAACCAAGCAAGCAAAGAAACAATCAATCAGCATTTATCAAACAGCTACAATGAGCAAAGTATTATGCTAGGTTCTAGAGAAACAAAAACAAGAAAAAAAAATATAGTGCATACCCTCAAGGAGCCTGTAGCTTCTCAAGGGATGAAGCATGTACACATGTTAGTAAATAAAATGTAATTTCAGGAAGAACACTAACATTGGGGACGGGCATAGGGGTGGGGTGTTGATAAACTGAACTTGGCCTAACTTACACCAGTCAAATGATTCAGGATAATAAGTAGAATTCATCAACTCTCTCTTGTACCACAAAACACATGAAAAAATTATTTTACCAATGGCAAAGCATTAAAAAGCCTCTAATTCCTGAGGTTTTAAAGAAGTAATTCAGATAGTTATACCCACTGCACAGCAACCAATAACATTAAGCCAGAAAGGTGTTCCCATTAGATTTGTTAAAAACTTTTGACATGAGGTTTTTTTTTTTCCCCAATGAGAAGGAAAGGGGAAAAAAAATGAAGATCCTGAGAATGACCTTCCAGTCCATTTAAGGGAAACTAGCCCAGCTGTGTAAAATCAGTTCCATTCCTGCAACAGGTGGGAAGTAAATAATTTCCTCATATAAGAAGTTTCACTTGAACTCAGCTTTAAGATGAGCTCAAAATTCTAAGAAAATTTAAGAAAGGAATAAATTCTAAACATGTGAGACAGCCTGAGCAAAAGTATAGAGACAGAATGGATTTTGTGCACTAGCTCTCCCTTTATCTAATTAATAGAGCGGTTTTAAATCACCTGAAGATATTAAAAGTTGTGTGTTTGAAGACTGAAGTACACAAATGGTTATGAGGCCACTTTGAAATACTCCTTGAGACAGTCAGAAGACCTCGGGTAAAATGAATATATCCATCAGGTTATTTAGATAAGACTAAACACAGGGGTTTATTAGTGTTGCTCAGGTGCTGTGATCCTGGATGTCTTTCAGTCATTCTAGTACACTCTATCTGTGTTGCCTCCTTCTCCTCTAAGTGAAAGGGACTAGGATACTAATCTACATCACAATCACTGGGAGCTAAAGGTCAATAATATTTCACCAATATTCACCATCACCATTCACCAATTCACCATCGGCAATAATGCTTTCTAATAACTTAGGAAATGATTTTTAAAAAAAAAATTCTGAATATCATGTGCTAGAAAGATTAGAATAGAAAATTGTGGCATAGTGTTACTGGAGGATGCTTCTAGAAATAGTACCATGGAATTGGAAACTGAATTAACAGGAATTTTCACTTTACTCAAACTATAGCAATCAGTAACTGTTGTTTCTATAGTTTCACTGATCAATAAACTATCAGAGTTGATGAGATTTTTTTTTTAAGAGTCATTGCAGGAAGTTCTAAGGAGCCAAAACTTTTGATGAGAATGTATAACTACAGACCCAGAGTGGCATAAAATCTACTCAACAGATGCCACTATTTGTAGAGAAGATCTGGCAAAACTTATATTCAATGAATATAGCAAACATCAAAGTGTGTCTTTTGAAAGTAACTTTGAAAGTCTGGCTCTTGTTTCATATACTATTCTGCCTAGAATTGTTTACAATTTATCTTTCTCCTTTTTCCTTTTTTTTTAAGGAAAGTTTTATGTGTAACAGCTTTAACATTGTTTTGCTTCCAAACTCTCTTTTCAGATTTTTTTTTAAATTTCCCATAGTTCAAAGAAACTAAGAAAAGAAAACAAGTATAGAGGCCGCCTCCTATATTAGGCCTTTCCTGATGCCCCACATTTTTGACATACATTCTAGCCCTCCTGAAATTACTTATTATTACTCTACAGATATATTGTATTTTTTTCATCTGCTGCAATAGGCACTGTTTTCAACTGATGTCAAAGGGCCTGGTGATCTATGCTAATCCATTCCCTGTATTGCCAACCTTGTTTACCCTAGGTTCATTGCTCTAGGGTTGCCTGACTTCTAAATAGAGGAAGGACGCTCTTCATTTCTCACATGCATCCTCAATCTGGCTATTATCAGCAAAGTTATATAATAATGTAAAGCTAGTCAGGCCTCAAAATCTATGGAGTCTTACAAAAGTAAAAGTAAAATCAAAGTTATCTAAAGTATAAACTTGAGTGAAGTATTAAACATACAGTCTACACCTTTCCAGAAAAAATAATTCAAAGAAATAAGGAATCACAGAATGTTTAGTATAGAATCCAAGAACCTAACTAATAGTACAGTCAATTGGCAGGCTGATTTAAGCCTCATTGGGATGTAAACAGATTTTGCAAAGTCTAATTCTTAAGGTAGTATTTCATCTAATCACATATGAAATAGCAAATACAATCTTTCTTCCCAGATCCTTCCCATCCCATATAATGCTTTCTTTGTAGAAAACCTCATCCTGCTACTACTGATACAACAAAAAGCCTTTGGTAGATGCTGCCTTGACTTCTGGCACTAATAGGCAATTCTGAACATTTTGATGTTGACAAGGTCAATGTTGGAAGAAAGAAAACACGAAAGAAGATCTAAGGCAGCCCTGCACTTCCAGTGTAAGGCTGACTAGCTGAGTCTATATTATGCTATTTCTTCCTCTATTTTACCAAATGAAGTCAAAACTTATCTTCTTGAGAACTGCCTTCAGGAGACCTAAAAGCTGGAAATCCCCCTTTCTTTTATTAAGTATTAATACAACCTATAACATTAATTTTTCTATCTCAGCAACCAATTGAAGGCACTCAATCTATGATGAGTCATACACAGTTAGAAGTAATCAAAAATAGCTGCACATTCTCAAGTTTCTATGCAGTAACATAGGGACAGGCCCATAATATCTTGAAAAGAATTTCCAAGGTGGGGTGGAAAAGAACCTGTTAGACTCATGTATGATATGCATCTAGTACCCTCCAATTAAAATGGAAAAGGATATCTCTGATTTTTGTCTTTGTAGACCCCAATAGTGTTTGACACATAGTAAGTTCTTAATAAAATTATTTGACTTTAATGTTATTTAATGATTATATTTCCAAGAAAATGGAACACAATGATGAGCTGTTTAAACAAATATTCTAACAAATTCTAATAATACAGTTGTGAAACAACTTATATCATGAAAATAGCTACCATTTTAGTATCATGAAGTGAGTGAGTAGTTATATTGCAGCTTTACTTAAAAGAAGTTAGACATGGGGTGGAGGGGTGGAGTCAAGATGGTGGAGTAAAAGTAATGACTCGCTTGAGCTCTCCCCCAAACCCTTCCAAATACCTGTAAAAAAATGGCTCTAAACAACTTCTAAAGCAGCAGAACCCACAAAAAGACAGAGTGAAACAAATTTCCAGCCCAAGCCAACCTGGATAATTGATTGGAAAGGTCTATCCAGCCGGGTTGGGAGAGAAACACAGTTCAGCATGGGCTTTCTGGCAAAACAGGGCTCAGTGAAGCTGGAGCAGGCCTGAGAGGATTGAATCACTGGCACTTTGGTGGTTTCTAGACTTTTTAACCCATGAATGCCAAAGAGAGCTTAGAGGGTCAGTAGGAAAAGTCCATGACCATGGTGAGAGAGAAGCATGGTTCCAGTCCCAGTTCCCAAGCATGGCCCCAGGGTGGCAACTGCTTCCCAAGCTTCAGGCCCGCAGACTGAGGGGCAATCAAGTTTCTGATCAGAGGGGGATTGCAGGGATCTCTCTGCTGGTGCAGGATTCTCTTGCTTTGCCCATGCTTGGATCTGGGTCACAGTTCTGGGTGGCGATCCTGGGGCGAGTAGGAGTGCTGGTGTAGTAGAGCTTGTAATGGTGGTGGAGAGGAAATCCTCTTCACAGTTCCAAGGCAGATAAGAGTGCTTGTGGTCACTCATAAACCAGAGCACAAGCCAAGAAAGGAGTAAACACATTGCCCCTGATCACACCACCGTGGGAGAACTGAAAATTTACAGGTCCCTAGAACTATCTCTGAAAACAGCTGCACAAAACCCCCAAAGCTTGGGAAAGTACATTCTCCACACTGGAATCAGACCCCTACCTTAACAAAGAGTTTAAAAATCAAGTAATTGGCTGGGATCATGACCAAGCTTTGAAAAAAAAGGCAGACCATAAAATCTTTCTTTCGTGACAAAGAAGATCAAAACCAGAAGAAGACAACAAAGTCAAAGCTCCTAATCCAAAGCCTCTAAGAAAAATATGGATTGGTCCCAGGCCATGGAAGAGCTCAAAAAGAATTTTGAGAAGCAAGTAAGAGAAGTAGAGGAAAAATTGGGAAGAGAAATGAGAGTGATGAAAGAACATCATGAAAAATGAGTCAACAGTTTGCTAAAGGAGACCCCAAAAATACTAAAGAAAATAACACCTTGAAAAATAGCGTAACCCAAAGGGCAGCTAGGTGGAGCAGTGGATAGAGCACTGGCCCTGAAGTCAGGAGGTCCTGAGTTCAAATCCAGCCTCAGACCAAATACTTGACACTTACTAGCTGTGTGACCCTGGGCAAGTCACTTAACCCCAATTGCTTAAAAAAAAAGTAGCCTAACCCAAATGGCAAAAGAGTTCCAAAAAGCCAATGAGGAGAAGAATGTCCTAAAAAGAAAAATTGGACAAATGGAAAAGGAAGTTCAAAAGCTTACTGAAGAAAATACTTCCTTAAAAATTATAATGGAGCAATTGGAAGCTAGTGACTTCATGAGAAATCAAGACAGTAAAACAAATCCAAAAGAATGAACAAATAGAAAATAATGTGAAATATCTCTTTGGAAAAACAACTGACCTGGAAAATAGATCCAGGAGAGAGAATTTAAAAATTATTGAATATCTGAAAGCCATAATCATAAAAAGAGCCTAGATATCATCTTTCTAAAAATTATCAAGGAAAATTGCCCTGATATTTTAGAACCAGAGGGCAAAATAGAAATGGAAAGAATCCACCTATCACCTCCTGAAAGAGATCCCCAAATGAAAACTCCTAGGAATACTGTAACCAACTTCTAGAGTTCCCAGGTCAAGGAGAAAATATTGCAAGGAGCCAGAAAGAAACAATTCAAGTATTTTGGAAACACAATTAGGATAACACAAGATTTAGCAGCTTCTACATTAAGGGACCAGAGGGCATGGAATATGATATTCTGGAGGGCAAAAGAAATAGGATTGCAACCAAGAATCAGCAACTCAGCAAAACTGAGTATAATCCTTCAGGGGAAAAAATGGTCATTCAGTGAAATAGGGGATTTTCAAGCATTTTTGATTAAAAGACCAGAACTGAATAGAAAATTTGACTTTCAAATACAAGACTCAAGTGAAACATGAAGAGGTAAACAGGAAACAGAAATCATAGGAGACTTATTAAGGTTGAACTGTTTACATTCTTGCATGGAAAGATGATAGTTGCAACTCATGAGTCCTTTGTCAGTATTAGGGCAGTGGGAGGGAAGAAAAAAATATATATATATATATATGTATATATGTAGATAGATAGATAGATGATAGATAGATAGATAGATAGATAGATAGATAGATAGATAGATAGAT
>NW_020951957.1:10684199-10746782 GCF_900497805.2 Vombatus ursinus | reverse complement strand
GATAGATAGATAGATAGATAGATAGATAGATAGATAGATAGATAGATAGATAGATAGATAGATAGATGGATAGATAGATAGATAGATAGGGGACTAGGGGGCCCAGGGTGAGTTGAAGATGAAGGGGTGATATCTGGAGAATAAAATTAAGGGATGAGAGAGGATTATACTGGGAGAAGGAAAAAGGGAGAGGTAGAATGGGGTAAATTATCTCACATGAAACAGACAAGAAAAGGCTTTTACAGTGGAAGGGAAATGAGGGAAGGTGAAAGAGAATGAGTGAATTTTATTCTCATAGGACTTGGCTTAAGGAGGTAATAACACACATACTCAATTGAGTACGGAAATCTATCTTACCCTACAGGAAAATAGTAGGAAAGGGGACAAAAGAGCAGGGGTATGATAGAAGGGAGGGCAGATTGGAGGAGGGAGCAATCAGAAGCAAACACTGCTGGGGAGGGACAGGGTCAAAAGAGAGAATAGAATAAATGGGGGTCAGGATAGGATGAAGGGAAATATACTTAGTTTTTCACAACATGAGTACCATGGAAGTGTTTTGCATGACTACACATATATAACCTGTATCAAGTTGCTTGCCTTTTCAATGAGGGTGGATGGGGAGGGAGGAAGGAAGAAAATATGTAACCCAAAGTTTTAAAAACACATGTTAAAAAATTGTTTTCACATGCAACTGGGAAATAAGAAATACAGGAAATGGAGTATAGAAATCTATCCTTCCCTACTGGAAAATAGAAGGGGAAGGCAATAAGAGAAGAGGGGAAATGATAGAAAGGAGGGCAGATTAGGGAAGGTGTATACAGAATGCATGCCATCTTGGGGTGGGAACAGGGATGACATGGGGAGAAAATTTGGAACTCAAAATCTTGTGGAAGTGAATGTTGAAAAGTAAAAATAAATAAACTAAAATTGAAAAAAAAATGAAATAAGCAGACAACATAAGGTCTATTATTAGAACAACAACTCTAGTGTCCAGAAGAGTTTGGGCTTGAAATCTAGAAGACCTGAAATGGCATTGTATATCTAAACAGTCCTAGCTGCCTAACCACAGGCATTTAACATTGTTCATCCTGGCTCCACAAGCTTTAGTGGAATCAAACCTTTAGCCAATCCCTTTGATTTTATGGATATAGAAACTGAGGTCCTAGGAGGTTAGGTGAGCTCCTCAAGATCTCACATGTAGTCATTGTTCATTTTCATTTTCAAAAAGAATCAATGAGATCACGGTATGATGTTTTGACATGAACATGAATCATATTTAAGTGAGGCAGAGTTGCAAAAAGTTATCAGCCTCACACACTTTTCCAGAATCAGTCCAGTGGTAAGACAAAATTCAGGACAGCTGGGGATGGCCTAGGATATAGTGGATGACTTGGGCATTTTTTATGTCTGACCAAGCTCTAAGCATTCTATAATGCCTGCTTCAGCTGTCTTCATGTCCATTGGAACAAATTGTCTTCATCTACTTATTCTGTCAGGGAAGTCTTCACAAGCTTAGGGGAAGTTTTAAGACCTGTCAGTTACCCTCAACCTAGTTTAGATCATCTATGGAGACAGTTTATTGACGTGTGGCCTCTATGCATGCTATAGTGTCTTGGAGTCACGGCTGAGAGTTGGGTGGCAGGTGGTCATCAAAGATGGATGAACAGCCCTGAAAAGGGCTCAGCAAACCCTCACAGCAAAGTGCTAGTCCTTCTGAACACCCCATGAACCTTAGATAGTAACTAATGGAAGGAAGATTTGAATTTACACTGTCTGAATTCAATTCAAGTACTCTTCAGTACATTGGAGACTTTTGGACCACACCTAATCATTCAGGATATTAGTTCCTTTATCTCTAAAATGATGAATCATGGTCAAGTGGTGGTAAACTGATGGCCTTGAAACCAAGGAGACTTGTGTCTAAATCCTGTGTCTGTAACATACTAGCTATGTGACACTGGAACCATTTAACATTTTGGTGATGTAGACAACTCTCTCAAGTGCTGATATATATTGTTGGATGGAGTATCCTTATGTAAGTGTTCCAATAACCAGAAAATACAAGTCCAGACCTCATCCCATATTTTTAAACCAAGGGAGCTAACCTAGATGACTTCAAAAGTCACTTCTAGTTCTTCTTCTTCCCACCATCTTGTTGACTTCCATTGCACTGTAAGAACTAAGTGGAGGAAGAAGTGAATGTGCAGGCTGAAATGCAAGAGAAAGATGAGCCAGAGGTCCAAGTAACCAGACTGTGCTGACCATAGAGGCCACAGGAGCAGAGATGGAATGACCCTTGGTGATATTCTTAGGAAGGCAGAAACCTTTGGAAGATTCACCCCACCCTATGAAGGACTCTATTAGCTCTACCATCTGATAAGGACTCTTACCACCATCTGACAATTCCCTGACAAAAGGACATACCATTATTTAATGCAAATTCTACCTACCTGTCTCTTGACTTTGTGCCATGGAACTTTTGTCATTCAAGACTACTTGTTTTCTTTGAGGTTAAGTGTAGCACGCCTCTATAATAAATCCTCACTACTTTCTTTGAAAAAAAAAAGTCACTGTCAGCTATAAATCTCTTATACTATAATCAGATTTCTCATCAATAAATTAGTTATAATAATTCTTGCCCTTATAGTGAGGAAGGGCTCAAATCTTAATTGTTATATGTGAGTTGCTTTTCTAATTCTTGACTTATACTCCAATTCCACTCTGTAAAAAAAAATGGACATTATTATGTTAGGATGGGAAATTAAGTGATTACTTTTTCTATCTCCAAGATATCTGTATTCCATAATACGCCAAATCCCAAATATATCTTTAAAGAAACACACACACACACACACACACACACACAAATAGCCTAACCCAAATGGCAAAAGAGGTTCAAAAAACCAATGAGGAGTAGAATGCCTTAAAAAGCAGAATTAGCCAAATGGGAAAGGAAGTCCAAAAGCTCACTGAAGAAAATACTTCCTTAAAAATTAGAATGGAGCAAATGGAAGCTAGCGACTTTGTGAGAAATCAAGACATTGTAAAACAAAACCAAAAGAATGAAAAAAAAGAAGACAATGTGAAATATCTCATTGGAAAAACAACTGACCTGAAAAATAGATCCAAGAGAGAGAATTTTAAAATTATTGGAATATCTGAAAGCCATGATCAAAAAAAGAGCCTAGACATCATCTTTCAAGAAATTATCAAGGAAAACTGCCCTGATATTTTAAAACCAGAGGGCAAAATAGAAATGGAAAGAATCCACCTATCACCTCCTGGAAAAGATCCCCAAATGAAAACTCCTAGGAATATGGTAGCCAAATTCCAGAGTTCTCAGATCAAAGAGAAAATACTGCAAACAGCCAAAAAGAAACAATTCAAGTATTGTGGAAACACAATCAGGATAACATGAGATTTAGCAACTTCTACATTAAAGGACTGGAGGGCTTGAAATATAATATTCCTAAGGTCAAAGAAGATAGGATTCCAACCAAGAATCACCTACCCAGCAAAACTGAATATAATCATTCAGGGGAAAAAATGGATATTCAGTGAAATAGAGGACTTTCAAGTATTCTTGATGAAAAGACCAGAGCTGAATAGAAAATTTGACTTTCAAATATAAGACTCAAGAGAAACTTGAAGAGGTAAACAAGAAAGAGAAATCATAAGGGACTTATTAAGGTTGAACTGTTTACATTCCTGAATGAAAAGATGATATTTATAACTCATGAGGCCTTTGTCAGTATCAGGTAGTTGGAGGAAAAAATTATATGTATGTACATATAGATAGATAGATAAATAGAGGGCACAGGGTGAGTTGAAGATGAATGGGTGATATCTAGAGAATAAAATTAAGGGATGAGAGGATTATACTGGAAGAAGGAGAAATGGAGAGGTAGAATGGGGTAAATTATCTCACATAAAACTGACAAGAAAAGGCTTTTACAGTGGAGGGGAAAGGGGGGAGGGAAAGTGAGAGGGAATGAGTAAATCTTATTTTCATAGTATTTGATTTAAGGAGGGAATAACATACACATTCAGGTAGGTATGGAAATCTATCTTACCCTACAGGAAAATAGGGGGGAAGGGGACAAGAGAGCAGGGCAATGATAGAGGGGAGGCCAGATTGGGGGAGGGGGTAATCAGAAGCAAACACTGCTAAGGAAGGACACGGTGAAAAGAAAGAATAAAATAAGTGGGGGTGGGATAGGATTAAGGGAAATATACTTAGTTTTTCACAACATGACTAATATGGAATTGTTTTGCATGACTATACAAGTATAACCTGCATTGAGTTGCTTGCCTTCTCAATGAGGGTGGGTGGGAAGGGAGGAAGGGAGAAAATTTGGAATCCAAAGTTTTAAAAACAAGTGTTAAAAATTGTTTTCACATGCAACTGGGAAATAAGATATAAAGGCAATGGGGTATAGAAATCTATTCTGCCTTACAAGAAAATAGAAGAGGAAGGGGGTAAGAGAAGGTGGGGGAAGATAAAAGGGAGGGCAGATTAGGGGACGAGGTATTCAGAATGCATGCCATCTTGGGGTGGGGGAGGGATGCGATGGGGAGAAAATTCTTGTGGAAGTGAATGTTGAAAACTAAAAATAAATTAGTAAAATCTGAAAAAAAGAAGCTAGACTTCATTATATCAGGAACTTCCTACAATAACTGCTGCAATCACCACTCAATGAAGTCAAGATGATTAATACCCCCTAGTTCATGTTATATAAGGATCAATTGAAGGAGAGATATATGCTGGAGAAGAGGAAAGGCATATCATGGACAAAGCAGTTGTCTTTGATATTTACAGAACTGGAAGATGGTTCTGTTTGGTCCCAGATAACAAGATAGAAGAAGCAAAGAGTTAAATTTAGTTTGGTGGGTAAGAGAAAACTTTGTTGCTGTTTTGCTTTCAACTCCCCACTGCCATACCCCAACTAAGGGTTCCACTTTTGTTTTTTCCTAACAATTAGAGCTATGCAGAGGTGCTATGGGATGCTTAAGGACATATTAGGCATCATCCTATCACTGGAGATCTTCAATCAATCAAAAGACAGATGATTGCTTTCTGGGCATGCATTGTAGGAATCATTCTTGTTTCAGTTATTGGTTGAAATAAATGACCTCCCACACAACTCTCAGATCCTGTGACTCTTTATTAACTAGTCATTCTAAATCATGAAATTTTTCTCATTACTGGTACTGATTCAGTTAAAACAAATTCACTTTTAATACTCTGAGTAAAAATAAAAAGTAATACTGTAATACTGTATCACATGGGAAACATGATAGTCACTATGAATATTAGAATAACTCCAGTGAAAGGAGGACTATATTGCTGAGTGTGATTAAAGTTTTGGTCATTTTTCCTTTACCTTTTTTTATTCTTTGTTACAAGGTAAATCTCATAGGAGTAAAACAGGGAACGATGGATACAGAAATGATAGTGACATTAAAAAAGTCAAAAATAAAACTTTAGAAGATAAAAATGCTCATTGTCATGAATTACTCTGGATATACCATATTTGAAACTGTTTTTGTGTGTGTAATTCATATATGTATATACACACACATATATATCATATTTATTTATAACATGTATATATAGACACATATATATCCTTTTATGTGACATCATTATGAAGGAATATTGCTGCTTCACAACAACAATGATAAGATAAGGGAAGATACATAAACAGATGCAGTGAAAAGTAAGCTGAACCAGGAAAACAATGTATAAAAGGATGACAACTATGCAGACAGAACAACAACAACAACAAGAATAGACTGAATATTATGTAATTAAAACAATCAAGCTTGGCCTTGAAAGAGATAAAAGGATGTCCCTGCTAACCTCTCCCTCTTTCTTTGGAGAGGGTAAAGACTAAGGTTGGGCAAATACTGTCAGACTCAGTTGATATTTTGGTTAGATTTGCTGAAATGTTTTCTATTTTCTTTTCTGGTTTTTTTTTTTGTCTTTGTTGCAAAGGATAGCTCACCAGGGAGTTGACAACGGACAGTGGAAAGATATATTGGGAAAGAAGGTAAAGGAAAAAAAACAAAGGGGATTAAGAACGTTTTTGAAAAAGAGACAAAGAATGTCTCTACTTCTGTGTGTAGGCCCCCATCTCCTGTAGCTGTGCAACAACAGGAGGTTTTATTGCACTGCTTTACAGTTAGTATAACAAAACAAAACCCATGCCAGGCTGCAAACTTTAGAGTGTTATGCAGGGCCAGGAATGCTGTTTGCTTGTAAATAGAGGTATGCCTACTTATGATCCAGAATAATCTCTTTTCTGGCCAGGGCTACTCCCCAGTGGTATAGCCACTGGAATCAGTAGAAAGGAGAGTTCATTTGCCTCAATATCTGAAAAAAAATTCAGAATTTGTGACTACAACATTGTATGTAGTGTGAAAAGAGCCTTGTATTTGGAGTTGTACAATGTGAGTTCAAATCCTGACTTTACTATTCTGTTTGCACTGCTTCTCTTGCATGGTGAAAAGGAATTTTTAAATAGGAGTCAAAGAGACTCATTTTGAATTCTGTGTCTATATCTAAGTTCCTGTGAGACTTAGAGCTCTTATTATCACTATTTTACAGGTGAATAAACTGAGGCAGAGAAAGATTAGGTGACTTGCTCAATTGATTGTTCTTTGTTTTTGAAGAGGACCAATGACTTAATGGTATGATATCTTGACTTGTTCATGAATTGGATTTAAGTGAGGCAGAATTACACAAAACCTTCAGCCTCATAATCTCTTCCACAGTCATCGAAGTCCAGTGACAAGATAAAAGTCATCTTGGCGATGGTGAAGGATAGGTATGAAGTTATGTGACTTTTTCTAACCAAGGTAGATTTTGTTCCCTGGAGTAAACATTGAAAAAATATGCATCTAATAAACCACATGGCTAGAATTTTGTCCAGGGTGATTGAACCTAATAGTTATGACCCTGCTTTTTGTTTGATTTCTTCCCTTTACTTGTTTTGTGTGACTTAGGACAAAGTAGTTAATCTATTGTTCGGTTTTCCCAGCTGTGAAAAAGGGATCAGGATTAAGGCTCTCCCTCTCTCTCACTCTCTTTTTTTTCCTATAGCTAACATTTTATAAATTATTCCTCTGAAGCAAATGAGTCATTTACAACTAATAACCACTGAAGGTTACGGCCTAATTACTCTCAAGGGGAACATGAGGATTAGTCTATAAACTGAATCTCCCCATAATGGTAAGTACTTGGTATGGTGATAAGCGCTACTTTATAAATGCCAAATAGTGATAACTAGAAGAGGACAATAAAATTTTCATTGGTGTGAATGAAGAACAATCCTCATGCTGAATAAAATCACATTTTGTTTCCTTAAAAGTAAGTAGGTCTCATACAAGATCTTCTACAAGCTTGACAATGAAAACATTTACCATAAAATTATGAAACCATTTATCAATGAAATCAATCAATCAAAAATAACTTACTGTGTGCTGTGCACTAAATTACAAGAAGAAAAAATGAAAGTACCTGAATTATCTAGAGAATGCAAAGAAGGACACCATCTCATTGGATGGACTCCATATGAGGAATATAAACAGGAGTCATACAGAATAAGCAGGTATATAGAGGTTGCCACCTGTGTTGTTGGCAGTAAGACCTATAGTGATGGGGTCACTGATATGGTCCACTATTAGGCTATTGAGGGAGGACTATAATCTTTAGGACTTCAACATTTCCAACTGCATTTTCCACTTCCAAAATGTTAAGAAAGCTATCCCAGAATTTTGGAAGAAGTTTCATAGATGAGTCTATGTGCAGTTCTTGCTTGTTGACTAAAAGTTTATTTTTCTAAACTGCAAAGTAAAGAAATTAAGTTCTTCACTTTGGACTTAGAAGGATACCAACACACTGTCCTGAATTAAAAGAGGATTAAAAAAATCTTCTTTATGCCTCTTCTTTCTTTTTTCATTCTGCTAAAATGGAGGAAAAATATCCCAGCCATCTCCCATAGCCAAGTTTCCCTATATTTGGACTATCCCACTGTATAAATTGACATCATCTCAACCACACTGTGAGGTACAGCGACTTTAACACAATTAAACTCAGAGACTTCTCAAGGAAGCAAAAATTACTCTTTATTACAATCTCCCAAGAAGGGGCGTCTACTCCTCCAGTACACTACCAGCAGGAGAGAGGGGAGGCACAAGGGACAAAGTAAGGTTATATATCTTAAGGCAAACAAAAAACTCCCACCCTGCCACTATGCCTTATTCCCATTGGCTGGGAGGCAGGCTTACATTCTAGGCATGAAAATCTTTCCCATTCCCAAAGAACAAGGAAACATGGTATAGCCAATCCAAACATACATGTCCTTATTTAGTATACCTAATGCTGACGTGACAGTGTCAATCAGGAGAGGGTTTAGGGTTTAGGGCCGAATTAAACTTATGGCCTGTTCGTTCTCTCTGAGCCTATCTCTAGTTTTGAGACAGTCTTTTCATCACCACCCTGAGAAGTCTTCACAGAGGTTATATCTCATTCAGTCCACCCTCTCATTTCATACTGTCTGAAGACTTCTCACACCATTGTTGATATAGTTCATCAACCCACTTGTCACCTTGTTTTATACTATCATACCACACCCCCATTTTCATAGTCCTTGTTTCCCTATCATTATTCCCTAGATTTGCTGAAACCTGCTCCCTGAAAACCCTTAATTTAACAGATTTAGAATAAGCCACATCACTGTGGAAAGTCTCATTGGTACTTTGAATCATCATCTTTATATTGCCAGAGCCTGCCTTCTGAACTCCCACTGTGGGTCCTACTGGGATAATCTTTAGTGAGATTATCATCAATCGTTGTACTAGTCCCTTATTGCATGGAACTGTACAACATCCTACAGCAGTTAATATTCTAACCATCCCTTTAATTAATTATCTATCTCAGAGTTCTCTACCAACTCCTCAGCTAAAAGTGGTTAAACCTTGCAATGCCTTAGTGATGGTTCTATCTGAAGCTGTGCTACTGCACAATATTTCATCAGGGGATTTTGGGGACTTGAGATAAAATCGGAGAAAGTGAACGATGCATTGACAAATTATAAAGGGAGCAGTTCCCTTATTAAGTACAGATACAGAGAACTAAAGGTAACAGTAAATTGTCCATTTAAAGCTTCAGAAGTCTCTTCTCATACAGCTATCTGACATCCTGGACATCATCTGGTAAAGTCCTCTGGACCAAGTCTCATTCAAACAGTGTCCAGCAGACTCCCCTCCTGCAGAGATCCTCCTTCTTGTTTTCACTCTTCTGCAAGATTGATCTTAACACAATTTTAAATTATCTTGCCAATAACCAGGGCAAATAATGAAAGTTAACTCAACCCCCATGTCTCCACTATTACAAGGTCAAAATTAGAACCTTGGCCAATTGCTATATTTTAAGAAACTCAAATTAGAAAAACTAGAACCTAGCCTTATACTCTGAATTACTTCTAGTTTCATACCTTGCATTAGTTCATTATTCATTCCTATTCATATTCCCCATCAGGAGCATGAGATTCCACTAAGGAATTAATAACACACTCCAATACATAGTAGTTAATTTAAAACCAGTACATATCAAATACTAAAACAGTCCCAACTTCTGGTCATGCACAAATAAATAATCCTTAATTAAAATGGATGCTTCTTTCAAGGCATTTACAAGACAAGTCACAAGCTTTTTTTTTTTTTAACATTAATTTGTAACAAACTGAGACAACTTTAACGTTAACTAAGTAACAGAATAATATCCTACTTCCACAATCTCCTGGTCTAATTATCCCCTAATGATGGGGTATGGGTCCAAGCCAAGACCTTTGCCCCTGGACCCAGAGAGAATCTGGCTCCCATCTGTCTATGGGCCACAGAAAAACCTTATACTTCACTTAACTGGCCTGTATGGTTTATCTCCAACAAACTCCCCCCCGGCTGAAAGATGTGGGCTGAACTCCTTCTGGAGGAACCCTTGTGCTGTGACCCTGGAGTCCCAGCACCTCCAAACCTCCAGACCTTATCATAACCATTATGAGAAATTAAAGGATCCCAACTTATACAGGAACATACTAGTAACAGATGTCAAGACTGAATAGTATTCTGAAATTCCAGGCCAAATTTAAATCAATTTTATACTTGCATCTTACTAGAATAACCTCAAATGTTCCCTCATCAATCTATTGTTTAATAGATTTGATATTTATGCTTACAAACTTATGCTTGTAGGAATTTGCCATGAAAAAACATAACTAAAGTAAGGGAACAATGCTCCCTAGGTTCATGTCAACTCCAGGCAGAAGTTACATATATATGACCAACTGCATGAGCCAGGCTTAAAGTCTGCCAGGTGTCATAGTGGGGAAATTGAGTCAGGAGAATCCTACCTCAGCCATGCAGAAAAGTCATTCTCCGGACCTTCCCATGAGAACACCCTCTTGCAGCTCATAGGTGCAGCTCAAAAACCTCTTTGCAGGTTGCTGACGTCATGGATCAGTAGCACAATCAGTTCCTTGTTAATCATACCTGGAGTTAGACTCAGAGCAACAGTTTATTAACAGTTTCCAAGGTCTTAGATAGCAAATTCCCCTCATCAGAGCTTCAGGTGTGACTATAGTTTCACATTAATTAGAAAACATCTCCAAAGTGAGCTCTAAGTAGTTGCACAACTTCCTACACATATTCTGGTTCCTAATAACATCCTGAGTAAAATCAGATTTCATAAACATAAGAATGCTCTTGATCAGCTTTAACTGTCGACACAGGAAGGGGCATTCTTAGCTCACTCAGGAAGAAAAGATCAAATCAGGTTTTTGGCCTTTATTGGGGCTCAATTGATCTTAAATG
This sequence comes from Vombatus ursinus, assembly GCF_900497805.2. Taxonomy (NCBI): domain Eukaryota; kingdom Metazoa; phylum Chordata; class Mammalia; order Diprotodontia; family Vombatidae; genus Vombatus; species Vombatus ursinus. Next base: position 10,735,907 of record NW_020951957.1, on the reverse strand, counting down.
ATTATCACCATAAAATTCCTAGTTACCTAATTTCTTTAGTCCAGAGGTACCTGCAATGGGCCACTTAATCAGTAAGAGTTCCATCTCACAAAACTCCTGCACAGGATTGATAAGAATTGAGATTTTACAAAATCTCTTTGCATAATTACATAGCTTCTTTACACGCACAAAAATGCTTCTACCAGTACTTCACTTAAACAATAACTCCAAATAGCTTAGTTAACAATTTTAAACTTCACAAGAGTCAAATAATCCCAGCTAAAACTTTCCCTTTAAACATAGACAAAACTTTGAAGTTCTCGTTTCTTAAATTACAGTACTTAAAAGGAAATGTTACAAAATGGGATCATATAGAATGCCCCAACAGCCCCACTCATTCCTCTTTCTCTTTTCTCTGAAGAGAAATCTCTTAATCTAATATTCCAGATTATAAAATAAATTGCCCTTCCAACATCATAACTAATACAATTGCTTACCAGATTACATCATATAAGAAAATTCAAAACTAATGTAAGCAGTATATTAAAAATTTGAAACAGACCCAATAAAAATCTTTCTTTCTTGCTGGACTCCTTCACCAGGTCCAACATTCTCCTGGGGCCACTCCCACCCCTCTAGACTGGCTTTTTTTTATTATTATTATTATTATCTATGTTAGCCCATCATTGTATTTTACTGGTCTGATAGCCTCGGGCTACATCCAGATTCCCGATTCAACCTCAATGCCACTCCCAATCTAGGCACTTGATTGAAGGTGGCCTAGAGCCTGGCCCATACAGCCCATCCCCAAAGGCCTGGATAGAAAAAATATATATTTTTCTAATTTCTAATTGAGGCCCTGATATGAGAGAATACCTCATTAATTCTAAATACATATCAATAAGGTTTTCACAATAAAATATGTTTGTACCACAGGGCATACATTATAGAATCATTTCCACAATTGCAATAAACTTTGAAATGACCCATTATCAACTTAGATGGATGTACTTCCAAGTCACTTTGTACAGAAAATCATCCATCTCATCATTAATATGTTGAGACTATAACTTTAAACCACCATACATTTTTATAATAGTCAAGATTTTAAATGAAATCTGCTATTATAGTCTTATAACCAAATACACCTCACTAGGTATTTAACAGTTTTCAAATTAACTCATCTTTATCACTAAAAGACCCACTACAGGTCAAGGGTTACCTTAACACCATTTCTACCTCATAATGGTTCCTCAGATTTTACAATCTAAGAGTTTTAGAAATACAATACAATTTAGAAATACAGCAATAACTTAAACAATAAACTTCAGATAACATCTATTACATTTCCATATTATCACATATAGAAGTGATTGCTCTTATTACATTTTTAACTTTTTAACATTAACTAATAATGCCACATCTCATAACAACCATTATTATTATTATTATTTTTTAGAACAGTAAACTTAAATCCATTCAGATCTGAATTTCTAATCACTAATGATAAACATTTAAAAACATATTTTTTTTTTTACTTCCAATACTCTTGGCCCTTTAAAAGGAAGTATTTTCAACAAATTTATATATTCCCCTTAAAAAGACATGTGGTGACACTTCCTGCTCTAAATTCCCCTTTCTTTCCTACTTCCTTAAGGGAGCAAAGAAAAAGTCCCCAGTACTTTGTAGCAGCTTATCAGATAGAGCCACCCACCTGAGAATCTCAGGCTTCAGCAATTTGAATCAATGTTAACTGGATATAATCAATTTTCTCCCCTTAGGCAGAAGGCCTCTAGAATTCCAATAAGTAATTGAACAGCGCAGTTTATGTAACAACCTCCAATCACAATGAGCTGCAAAATTTTCATTTTCAATTCTTCTACTCAAAGCAGAGTCAAGCTTCCTCACACACATTTTTTTTAAAAACTCCTTGAAGTCACCCAGATCCTCCCCCACCCAAATTATACTCACCAAGGGTGGGGCAGCTTTGAACTCTGAAGGGACATAAGAATTACAAATCCAAAGAAAAGCACTCTCCCCTTTTCTTTCTTGTCTTTCCCTTCACATTCAAAAACTTGGCCAGAGTTAGAATGTAAAGAGAGAGAGAGATTTTTTTTTTCCAAAAGCTTCCAACCCTTTTTATTCTCAAACCCTCTGTTCACACTGTTCCTGCAAATAGCTTATACTTTTCTTTCTACCCAGACTCCTTTCATTCCTACATGCTTAAACTTTCTTGCCTTTCCTTCTGATGGACTTTGACCAAATTCTCTTTAAAACTGTACATATCTTATTTCTTTCTAATTCTGACCTGACACTTCAAAGATCCTTTTCGACTTGCCTTTTACCAATCATATAACCTAAATAATAAAGTATTCATCTCTCTTTCTCTCTCTCATCCACCCGCTTCTCTAAGGCTGCTGTAATTAGGGAGGGAGAGGGGGAGAGAAAGAAAGAAAACATTTTTTTTTTCCTAGCAATAAATCCAACTGCATTCCCACACCCCACAGGGTCTCAGACTACACAGACACACAGACAAATGACAAACAGAAACAAAGTCACAAAACAAATCCTGTTTATATTTTCTTGTCCTTTTTTTTGTTTGTTTGTTTTGATAGTGCACTTAATTACTCAATCTGTTCCCTTTATTTTCTGTAATTCATCCCAATTGCTCAACCTAGCCCTTAAGGGGCTATCTTCCAAAATATCAAATGGCAACTTCTGACCTGCTATTTCAGACTCAACAATTAATCAACAGAAGAGGTTGCCCTCTCCCCACAGTCACCTGAGTGCCCTCTCTCTCAACATCACCAGAAATTTGGCTGGGCGGAGTTGCCTCTAACACCCCAAGTCAGGGACTCAGCAATAAATAAATTTGATGAGGGTTGTTGCCTTCCCTCCAGGTTGGAGACCTACTGATAAGGAGACATGAGAGCCACTTACCTCCTGGCTATATGCGTACAACTTACCTGACTGATCCAATGCACCTTAATTGCTGCCTGTGGAGAGGCCCCGACTTCACAAAATCTGGTTGCTGCCCTACTTTCTTTCATTTTTGCTTCCCCGAGTTCCCTATTCAAGCTCTCACCCAACCAGAGCGAAAACACCCTAAATCTGGCCTGAGGGCTGTGGGAGAAATCTCCGGTGGCGTGCCGCCCCAGTCCAGATAGGGATCTCGCTCTCAAGTGGGCAAAATCTCAGTGGGACCTCCAAAGCTGTGAGGTACAGCGACTCTAACGCAATTAAACTCAGAGACTTCTCAAGGAAGCAAAAATTACTCTTTATTACAATCTCCCGAGAAGGGGTGTCTACTCCTCCAGTATACTACCAGCAGGAGAGAGGCGAGGCACAAAGGACAAAACAAGGTTGTATATCTTAAGGCAAACAAGAAACTCCCACCCTGCCAGTATCCCTTACTCCCATTGGCTGGGAGGTGGGTTTACATTCTAGGCACGAAAATCTTTCCCATTCCCAAAGAACAAGGAAACAGGGTATAGCCAATCCAAACATACATATCCTTATTTAGTACACCTAATGCTGATGTGGCAGTGGCAATCAGGCGAGGGTTTAGGGCTGAATTAAACTTATGGCCTGTTCATTCTCTCAGAGCCTATCTCTAGTTTCGAGATAGTCTTTTCATCACTACGCTGAGAAGTCTTCACATAGGTTATATCTCATTCAACACTGACTAATCACAGGACCCTGGAGATTGTAAGATATCAATGAAATGTTTCCCTCCTATCCAATGATAGATAAATTATCATCTAATATCCCCCTTATTGCTGGGATTCACATTCACTTGACACAGAATCTCATCTAGTTCCATTTCAGTCCTACCCCTCTCTACTCCCTATTCCACTCTGCCTTTCCTTATATTGTGCCCTCTCAACTGTTTCTTCATCCCTCTTTTTACCTCCTAAGGCTAATAGGAACTTGGATTTTTTTTCCCCCTGAAGCCAGTATATCCCTGATTGCCCAGGATACTGCTGGATGTTTCCTGTATTTTCCCTCCAAAATGTTTGGGCAACAGGAGGGACTGGCACACTCCTTGTTTCACATTGCCAAATCCAAAACACCAATTTGCCTCTAAGATTTAGTAATCCCCTCTTCCTTTGAAGTTCCCTTCACATATCTATATCACCTTGTCTAAGACCCATGGTATAGTTCTAGCCTCTAGGTCATCCACCTTCCTTTCTCAAAGATTTCAGTACTTGGCTTATAGTTTTTCTTTCCATTTCAACTCTTGCATTTATGCTGAGAGACTTCAAAATAGATTTTGAGGACCAGTTAAACAACTTGGCCTCATTAACCACTTCAGCACATACAGCCAGTCTTCATTACACCTAGGTTATTCACAGTAATGGAAACACCTTAGATCTCAATATCATGATAGTGATCTTTCTGATCATAGCCTTCCATCTCTCCTCCAATCTAATATAATTCTTACACCTCAACACATGTTCCATTCTTTATAAATATCTCTATTCTATCCCATCACCCCTTCTGACCTCACTTTCTTCCCTCTTTAGTGTTGACCCTGTGGTTGTCTAGGTCAACTATAACTTTTCTTCCTCCTCATACTTTGACAAATTACAACCCTGAGTTACTTCCACTTTTTCCATTCCTGCTTGCATGTCATTGAAAGAGCTGCAGAAATTCACATAGCTGGGCTGACTGGGTCCACTATAAATTAAGTTCTTTGAATTCAACTAGGCCTTCACTACCACCATGGCAACCCTTTAAATCTTCTATGATTAATCAATCACACTCACCAGAGCAACTATGGCAAAACTTTTTGTTTATTTGTTTATTTGTTGTTCAACCTGTTCCTCTCTTTCTTCCTTTTAGCAAAAGCCTTTACTTACTACTGTGCTAAAATCACAGACCATTCATTCAATGCCTCATATTTAGGAGTATCCTTAATAAATATAAAATTCCTTAATTAGTAAGGTTTCTGGAATTGTACTGAATTCAAGTTGTACATCCATCAAAATGGGGCATGAGTAATGAGTTCTGAATGGCAACTAAGCTGCATCTCTCTCAGAGGAGAAAGTTGGAACTACCACAAAATCACTATTGATGTGCAAGTTATTGCCTTTTCTCCATTAACTCAAGGGCTCCTTGAGGGCATAAACTGTTTTTTGTTTTTGTTTTTGTTTTGTTTTGTTTTCTCTTTCTTTGTCCCCCAGCACTTAAAATGCTGCCTGGGATACTTTAAGTCCTTATTAAAAACTTGTTGACTGACTAATAGCTTTCATTTCTAGATTGCAACACTAGGTAGGTTTATTTATTTGAGGCAGCAACTGGCACCATTGAGCCCTGAACTTAAAGTCAGGAAGACCTATGTCCAAATTCAGTCTAAGCACTTACTTCCTGCATTACCCTGCGCTCCAACATTGATCTGAGCTATTGTTTCTGCAGCTATACAATGGCAATGGCAATACTTGTTTCAAAAGGTCTTTGTGGAGTTCAAATGAAACAATAAATACAAAATGGTTTGAAAACCTCAAGGTGCTCAGCATTATGGTGATAATTATTATGATTATGAGAATTCAGCCTATTATAAAGAACACTGAACTTGGCATCAAAGGAACTGGGTTTGAATCCTTGTTCTGCTCCTTGCTTACAATGTGATTTTTCCCCCTTCTGACATTAATTTTCTTATTTCTAAAATGAGAAGATTGGAGTAGATGTCATTTAAGTTAACCAGCTCTCAATTTTCTGAGCCCATGCTGGAGAATGGCAATATTTTATCAGTACCCCCATGCACAAGATTTCTCTTGATTTAGAATTTTATACTCTCAGACCTCTTTGCCAAAATAATGAAACCCAAGGAATATTCTCTAAACCCATGCACTGGTTATTCTCACTCAACTTGCTGATTGTAGAATAGGACATGGAGAAATTCCATTTTAGTGAAGGGAAATAAAAGTCTCAGCCTCTTTCTACTTCACTGCATTAGGAAAATGATTAGAGTAAATAACTTCTGAAGCACTCCCATTTAAATAAATGACTTCCTATCATAGAGTTCCTATGGAGGTGAATCCTAAGTATTCCACTGACAGAAAATTTCAGCCAAAGTGAGAGTGGTTAATGATTTCAAATGGACTTTTTAAAGTCTGTTATTCTATTCTGTAGGTTAAAAAGGGAATGCTTTTGAATCAGATGGATTTCATATCACATTAACTTATAGTATAATACAACATTGCTCAAAATGGCTTCACACAAGCCAGGAAAATGCTTCTTAGAACGAGACTTTGACGGGGTCTAGAGGCTGAGAAGGAAGGGATAGAGATCAGATATCAGGTATTCATCTATGTAGAGGTGCTTTTTCTAAATTTACTCCACTGGAAACAAGCAAACCAGATATTATAGGGTTTGTCTTGGTTCGGCAGCTAAACACACTGGTTTACAAAAATAGTGAACTGAGCCTCCACATTGGAAGCAAATCTAATAGCTGCAGTAGCCCTTTGTTTTTCACCCAATCCCCCAGGTCTTTAAGGGTGGTGGTGATGGTGGTGGTGGTGGTGGATAACTTTTGATTTTAATGATTTATGCAAGGGGGTTCTCAGTGAGTAAACTATAACTACTTACAAAAATTAGCCAATATTTGTTTTTCCCCTTCTATGTATTTTTTTCCTGGCTAACAAGTACTGATTTATGCTTTTCATTCCCTCCTTCTCTCTCCCCACAACTAAATAAGAAAGAAAAAGAAATTCCATGTAACAAATATACATAGTCAGATGACACTTTTTCTCACACTGGCTATGTCCAAAAGGAAATATCTAATTTAGAAAAAAAAATCAACTCTCTAGTAGGAGGTCAGTAATTTGGTTTATCTTTAGTCCTCAGAATTTTGGTTTGTCTGACTCTTTGTGAATCCAATTTGGGGTTTTCTTGGCAAAGATACTGGAAAGGTTTGCCATTTCTTCTCCGACTCATTTTACAGATGAGGAAACTGAGGCCAACAGAATTAAGAGACTACCCAGGATCACCCAGATAGTAGGTGTCTGAAGCCGGCTTAGAACCCAGGAAGAAGTCTTCCTGACTCCAGTCTGGAACTCTACACACTTTGCCACCTAGATGCCCTCAATTAATTTATATCATCATTGTAAACATTCTTCTTCTGCTCACTTCACTCTGCATTTGTTCATAGAGGTCCATTCTGTTTTCTCTGAAAGTGTCTATTTTTTTTTCATTTCTTTGGGCACTATAATATTCCATTACATTTATATGCCACAATCTGTTTAGCAATTCTCTAATAGTTGAATGGTTCATTAGTTTGCATTTTTATTTTTATTTTTTGCTTTTTTTTTCTACTACTTAAAGAGCTTCTATAAATAAATTTAAACATAGGAGTCTTTTCTCTTTTTCTTTAGATTGTCTGCTGTTGTGTGATTTGTAGTGATAGAAAAATACTGGATCAATGAAATCTCAAGTGACTAGTTCAGGCTTATGGAACTGGTATATATTAGAAGAAAGAGTTAAACCCATCCAGATTCCAAGATGAACCATATCCTTAATAATTAATAATCATGATAGCTAACGTTAATATAGTTCTTTGAGGTTTGCAAACCACTTCCATTTCATCTGGCAACAACCCTATAAAGTGAGCTCAGCAAATAGTTTTATGCCCATTTTGTAGATGAGAAATCTGAGAGAGAGAAATGACTTTCCCCGGATCGCACAGCTAGTCAGTAACTGAGGAGAAATGAAATCCAGGTGTTTCTGACTCCACATGGAGCTTTCTGTTGGAGCTTTCTATTGCTTCTCCAAAGTATTCTAATTTCATTGTAATCCTAAGAGACATATTTTTAGAGCTACTGAGAACAGGTCTGGGTAATGCCTTTGAAAGGCACATAAATTCAAGGACGTGGTGTGGTACAGGATAAAATTGTCAAATTCAAATATGATGGTGATTTGTTTCAGGTTATATCTCAAAGGCAATGTTATAGACCATTCACACTATGGGAACCTTGATTTTTAAATTTTATGTCATTAAGAAAACAAACGTATATGGAAATAGAAAATTCACAAAATATCAGCATTTCTTCATAAATGCCCCCCCCAATAGTAAAATCTTTTGCCACACTGATAGAGAATCTCACCCTAGAATCCAGCATTGTTCCACATCATACCAAATTTTGATTCTTCTTGGAGATAGTGAAAATCAAGGCAGGCAAAATTGTCATAGCAGGATCAGTAGCTGGTTCTTCCCTGCCGCTGCTTTGGTTGGGAGCTGCAACTGATGTGGTCTAGAGGTTAGGGGTCCTGGAATCCCAAAATCACAACACCCAGGCCCTGCCTGAAAGAATTTGACCAAGCCTTCTTACAGCCAAAAAAACAAGGTTTATTGAAGATTTGCCATATTAGCTGGACTCGTAAGGAATCTGAGCATCTATGGGCTATTGGCTAGATTCTAAGAGCATCTTAATAGAGAAAAGATGGACCTTATATACAGACAGACTGTGAGAGGGATCTAGGAGTGGCCAAGTAGTTTGGGGTGATGGGAGGGCCTAAGGAGATCTGGATGGGAGTGGCTAGTAAGCTAGGGTGAACAAAACTCCTGGGACCTGGACCTCCTGGCCAAGGGAGAATGGAGCCTAGCTAGGATTAAGGGTGGGAAATGGCCAGGGGCCATAGGGAGGTAAAACAATGGAGGGGAGATTGGGTGTAGCCACAGGGAAAGGCCAGTTGATGGGATTATAGGTTTAGAGGATCCAGAGATTTGGCCATGTGGGAAAGTCCAGGGTTTTTCCTTTCTGGGGCCCAGATTCCAACCCCATCACAACCTCCCCCAAGAGGTTTGTCCCCACCACCATAGCTCTGGCAGAACTTGTCCCAAGCCTCCCCCAGCTCTGCTCCTTCTGCTGCCATGGTCAACACAGAGGAAAGAGGGGAGCCTGGCACATCCTCTCAGGCAGCTCAGGCTCCAAGGCCTCCAGCTACAAGATGTTCTCTCTCAAGAAGTGGAATGCAGTGGCCATGTGGAACTAGGACTTGGAGTATGCCATGCACCCCATATTCCAGGGTCCAGGTGATGGTGATGCAGTTTGGGGTTCTAGGAACTCTGGAATATAAAAGTACAGGGGGTAGCAGTCTGCCTGGAAAGAATTTGACCACTCAAGCCTTCTTTCAGTCATTGTAATGAGGTTTTATTATGACACCAATTCCTAGCCAGGCAAGTAAATGGACTATTGTGCTGCCAATAGGAGCAGGGGAGATGCCTAGTGAGTCTGCACAATTTAATGGGGGAAAGATTGGTACTTAAATACAGAAAAAGAGACTGTGGGAAGATCTGGATGGGATTAAGGAGTAGCAAGTAGCCTGAAGTGGGCCAGGTACAGACAACAAAAGGAGTTAAATTGTAGGGCCACAGTGAAGGGATAATACAAAGAATTATTGATTGGGATGGGCTGGATGGCTCAGGCTAAGGCCAGGGATCTAGGCTGCTGAAATGTGTGGGAAAGTTCAAGGCAAAGACATGATGTAAGGGTCCAGGTCCCAAAGACCCAGTCTTTTCCTTTTAGGAGTTCAGGCTCCATAACCCTGTCATTGGAAGCCTGTCTTAGATGTTGAGCTGAAAACAAATAAAAAGCTTGTGTTGTGGTCTGGGAAGAGTGCATTGTAAGCATTCCTTCCATAATTGCTACATGTCACTGTGGGTGAAACAGAAAAATCTCTGTCCTCTGTGCCAGCAAGATTGGGAGCTCCAAAGAATAAGGAAATGAAAGCCCAAAGTGTCATTGAGTGCCAGGGTCCGTGGCAGGGTGTGTCAAGTAAGGGTTAGAGCCTTCCAAAGATGAATGAATTAGACTCTCATTGAAGTTAAGGTACAGCATTTGATCTCCTTTCTTTTTTAGAACTTCCTTACAAATAAGAACAGTGTGTTACAGATGACATTCATTATCTTTCTTTGGTGTGAATTGTAGATACTGCTTAGAAGTGCCATGTTAGAGAAATAGTTTCAATGTGAATAACTTTAAAATTTAATTAAAGTCTTGGATAAAGGAAATCAGGAAAACAAGTTCTAATCAGACAACAGAGTTTTTTTTTTTTGCATGTTTATAGTTAATCCTTAAAAGTTATTGCCATCATCAACCCCAAAAACAGAGTTTGTGCTAAAAAAACAAATGGAAGAGGTTATGTGTCCATGTTTAATTTCTCTCAAGGTGGTTTGACATGGATTGCATGGGAGTCCAGAACTGGCTCAATTTGGGGGTTAGGGGTACAGAGCTATATACCTTTTTCAGCAAGGACTGATATCACCTCACCTCCTGCCTGAGAAAATACCTCTTCTGTCAGATCACCACCAATTATACCAGACCACTCCCAATCTTGGGCTACCTAGGCAGAAGAATCTGTCTTCACTCAAGCCTGGGAATTTTCCAATGCAATCTCATTATAAATAATGTCTATCTGAAGAACTTCAGAGAAGGGAGCCGTGTGGGGGTGGGGTGGGGAGGGTGGAACTCTGAATCTCCAAGATAATCATTTTTCACATCATGAATGAAAGAGCATTCAAATCTAATCCATGTATAGGTATGGCTTGGTACTAATAGTACTTTTTCCCTGAAAATAAATAATTTGTGCAACATTCATTTCAATTAGCTAGGATTTTGGCTTTATTTTCTAAGCTTTTATTAACAAAACAACTAAAAATTATAGTTTGCTACTAGTGACCAGGAAAATCAAAAGTCAGATTTCTCTCTCTCTGAGAAATGGAATCTTAGTTATTTTATAGGGCTGTTTCTTTGATTCTTTAGTGAAATCTATAACCAGAACTATATAAAGTCATTAAGTTATAGGAACATCTATATTTCTAGACCAGTCTTTCATTTTTACCATGTTATGCTGCATTAATGGTTATTTATATTGAATATCTACAAGATAAAAGTGATTAATTCACTTCTTAGACCTTTGATGAGAAAATTACAATCACATAGTACTATTTGATAAATGATGAAATATTCTACTAAATTGTTTAATTACTTAAACTGATATAATAAATATTAAAGTAATATTAAAAAAATAAAATATGCTTTGTTTTGGTTTTGTTTTGGAAAATACATTCAGCTCTTTACTGCATTTCCAAAAAAAAAATTGCCAGTTAGATAGATCTTTAAAGTTCACAGAAGACTTTGTATACATTATCCCATTTGAGCCTCATAATAACTTTGTTTGTTATTGTCATTCTTGTTTGGCAGATATGAGAGAGGTGAAGTTCTTGCTCATATCCACATAGCTACTAAGTGTCACTGGTAGGATTTATTCACAAACCTTCTTGACTCCAAGGCCATCATTATTCACTATAATAAATTCATTCTATATTTATAGAGATAATGCCCTTGTTAGAAATAAGGCCTTAGAGAAATAAAGCCTTCTAGTTAAAAACAGAACTAAGCTTGGAGTGAGTGAAGAATCATTTATTATGCTTCTCTCAAGAGAAGTAGGCACAATGCACTTTAGTAGCATGTGGGCACTGGTTCAGTGGTAGAATCAACTTTTAAGCCCTTAGTAATCCACACTCCACCCCTCAGGGCTCCTATTGGTTTAGTTCATCTGAGTTGCACCTTTCCTGGACAGCCCATCACATATTCATCCACCCACTTCATGGGTCCCATGTTCAAAATGGCAGCTCTCTTCACCCTTGGAGTGTGTCAGTTCATATTCAATAAGCTTATTAAGCGATTGCAGTAGAGAAAAGCCTTTACCCAGTTGGTCAAAGCCCCATTCTTGAACTTGGCTGGTTGCAACCTGTTTAGCCTCTAGGGCTCTTTCTTAAGGAACTAGTTTTTTATAGAAAAGTTTGGAGTACTTTCTGATTAGTTGAGGGACTATCCACAAGATCTTGGAATTTCTTATTTTGCTGTGGAAGCCTAAACCCCTAAAATCTTTCTTACACCCTTCCACTATTTGTCTCTCCTTGATTAAATTATACATTTTAAACTCACCATTCTTCCATTCTAACTCTCTACTTACTTAGCCTATGTTTTGCTTTCAAATTGTATCCTCTCAAAAAAATAAAGAAGTCAGACTCTACTCCATGCAGGAGTTCATTCACAATGGTACAGCAAACCTTAAAAAAAGTATATTAATATCTTTTTTCCCCACACTATCTATATTTTCCTAACAGAAAACCATCCCTTATAGCAAAGGAGAGAAAAAATGAAAAGCAAAACAGTTTAGTAAAACTATGTAACCCATCAACTAGTCCACTAAGTTGAACATTATACTGAATGTTCTACATTGTTAGTTCCAAACATCTTCAACTGAGGGAAGTATATTCTGTTAACACTTCTTTGGGGCTAAGTTTCATCATTATAATTTCATAATGTTTATAACACTGTTTTATTCTATTTTACTGGTGTAGTTAGTATAGATATTGTTTCTCCTGCTTCTGCTTAATTCACTTTAGCAGTTTGTGTGAATTTCCTATGCTCCCCTCTATTCAATATAAACATATTTTTTACAACATAGTAATATTTTGTTACTTTAGTGCATAGCAACTTCTTTACTATTACCCAGTTAATAAACACCCATTTTGTTTCACATTCCTATAGGAAACATTTAATTGTTCAGCACATCCCAAGACAAAAACCAATTATTAATATATGAATGTGTGTTTCTGTGTATGTGTGTGTATGTAGTATGTTTATGGGCATAGCATTAAGATTGGTGTTGTCATTGGTTTTCATACTATTCCACCTGTCAGTTAGATTCATTATTATACCTTAAGGAAGAAGGGAGAGTCTAGATCAGGGTACAATTGTGACCCAAATGATTTGAAAATAGTTCAAGATCTGGACTTCAGCAAAACACTATTTGTGTATTCAGGTGGCTACTTAATCACTGATTCTACTTTTACTTTCTTTGAAAAAAAGATGGAATCAGCAGAGAGGCATAGTCAAAATCCTTTTCTTGTGACTTGAAATAGATTATGCACCTCACATGTGTAGTTTTTTACCATGTAGTGACCCACGCACTGGAGATATTTAAGTACATTATGCAGAGAGGAATCATTTGGAAGCCAACTTCAATGTATGCAGGATGGAATTCCCTGCTACATGTAACATCAAATTGTCAGTGATTAGGGGTGAATTTATTGCACTCAGGTGGCTCATTGATCAGGGTTCTGTTAGTCACTTGTGTATTGTACATATCTTGTAGTCTTTGTTGTCTCATTTTAACTATCTAAACAGATTCTTGTATTCTTTGTTCAGACAATGGTCTTTGTCAATGTGATAGGATATGCTATTCTTTGGACATTTTTTCCTTCTTTTTGTAGGAAATTAAATGCAAAATCCACTTAGCTTTCTGTGAATTGTAGGGAGGGAAAATACAATCAACTTCCCTAAAGAGGCTGCTTTTGCAAAGAGTTGTGAAACACCTGTGCAATACTGTGAGATATTTTTCTGACCTAGTGAGAGAAAAAATGATCATATAATTCTCTATCTTTTTAATGTAGAGAAGAGACTAGACTTGGAGTTCTAAGGCAGTGTCCTGGGTAAAGAAAGTATTTGCCAAGAATTAATTTGCTAAGCACTTGAGAGCAATGGTGATGGTTGGTTGACTGTCCTTGCCAAGAAAAAAAATATTTAATTAATGGGCTATGGGAGATTGAACAGCAGAAAGAACAAAAGATCTCACAGAGTACCAGTAAAAATCTCAATAAAGAGTTAGTATAAATTCACAGCAATTGACAACATCACTCAATATATAATGCCTACACATTCTTGACTTTCAAGTGGGTGAGAATCCTGGGACCAAAGGATCCATTCATCTCTTTATTGGAATAGAAATGAGTAGACACAGCTATAAATTGAATAAATCCCACTGGCCATTTTACTTCCAAGAAAAAGGTTCACATAGAAAATCTCTCAAGCAGATGATTTATAACAAAATCTATAGTTTCAACATTCCAACAAAGTATGTGTGTGTTATTATCAATTTCTGTACACAGTGATTGATTGTTGGATTGGTATTTATTAAATACCACATGTTGGCCACATCAAAACATCTTAAAAAGAAAATGTCTTTGTACCTTTGGAAGTATAAATGTAGAGGAATTATAATAAAATTTTCTTTCATCATTTACAGATTATCAAGGCTTCAGCTAATTATCATTTCTGCTTAAGAAGTGATATCTTTTCATAAGGGATAGAGCTTATTGTGGGAAATCAAGGGTGAGAAAGATAGTTTAGCCTAACCTTGAATAACATTGAAAATTATGTTAAAATTGATTTTTCCCACTCTTTCTTTGCTTCTTTCATTTCAGTACCTTCCCAATGACCTTAAATTCACAGACATTAAAATGTTTATCCAAAATGAACAAATTGCTGTTGGTAAAATTTTTGGATAACATGGCACCAGGTTGTAGGATACTTGTTCAGTCATTTTTCAGTTGTGTTGTCCCATTTCCATGTTTTTTTGTGTGTGTTTGTTTATTTTTGCAAAGATACTGGAGTGGTTTGCCATTTCCTTCTCCATATTACAGATGAGAAAACTGAGGCAAATAGGGTTAAGTGACTTGCCCAGAGTCAGATAGAAAGTATCTGAGTAAGATTTGAACTTAGGAAGGTGATTCTTCCAAACTCTAGACCCCAAACTCTACCCACTGTGCCACCTAGATGCCCACTGTAGGAGATACTTGAAGACAATTGATATCCCCTGACTCTCTTCAAGTGATACTACATAGGTAATTATCTACTGTACCTACTTTAGGCTGTCCCTGGAGATATAAACAGGCAAAGGATTACCAAAAAAAAAAAAAAAAGAATCAAATAGAGATAAGCTTGGCAAAGTAACAATCAATGAGACTGATTAGATTGAGACAGATGGCATTGGATGATTTGAATAGGAATAGCTTTCAAGAGACTACCATTTCACCAATTTCTGAAAGATGTGCTTGAATAAACTTGATGCTGGAGAATAGTTTTTTTCTTTAATTTTATGCACTCATATATATACATATATATACACACACATATATATACATATATGATACTTACATACATACATATATATACACATATACACACCCTTTCCTCCCATCCTTGTAGAAGGTGGGACAATGTATATGGAATATTGCATATTGAATATGACTCTAAGTCTTTAAGTTATAAATAGTTGCAGATAAGTTGTATATCTGTCCAAGTGGAGGGAGTTTTCAGTCCAGGAGTTCTCCACAACAAGAAATGACAGATCTGTACTAAACTGATGTTAATTTATTTTGCTCCCCATGATTTGATAATAAATATGGCAAACAAGAGACAACATTTAGAGACAGATATTCACATTTACTTCAATTATTTATCTCACTTCCTTGAACTGTAATTAATGGCATGAGCCTGGACATGATAGCTACAGTAGAAGCAGTATAGGATTTAGGATCAGAGGAATTCCATTCAAATCCCAGCCCTAACATTTATTCCCTTTGTGATGCTGGGCAATTCATCTGATCTTTCAGTTTCAGTTTCAGTTTCCTTATCTGTAAAATGGGAGGTTTTTTGTTTGTTTTTATTAGATTACTTCTGAGTTCCCCTCTTGCTTTAATTCCATGATTCTCTTAACTATGATCCTATTTTCCATATTTGTGTTAATTGTTCATTAAAAGTCATTATTCATTCATCAAGTTTTCATTAAATGAACAGTATGTGTGACACACTTGGATACTTGAGGGGAGTATACACAGCCTCTGCTCTCTTATTTCGCATGTCATATATACCTTTGGATTTGTCAGACTGCCTAGTACAGTGCTCTTGATCAGAGTAGTCACTCAGAAAAGAAATAGGGAAAGAGAAAGAATTTATTACAAACCTATGATTTGCTGGGCAGTATGTTAAGCATTTTATAAATATTCTCTCATATAATAAAATAAGAAAGATAAGAATAGACATATGGGGAATGCTACAGTATAGAGCAGAAGGAAACAGAATAACCAAACCTTTCCCAATTCCCCATTCTTCACTTCCCTTCAGAATCTATCTACTTTTATCCTTGGAACAAGGTCATCTAAAAATCAAAAGTGGGAACCTATTCATTAAAAGAATGGGAAAATCATCATGAAACATATCACTAAGCTTGAGGTTTAATGTGTGGAAGATGATTTGTCCTTCATATTTTCCAATTTTCCATTTCTTTCTTCAGGTTTATTGGTATCTATATTGAAAAGCTCATAATTCCTTAGAAAAGAAATCACTGTTCATTTCCTAAATCATATTGTACTTCTCAAAGTTTATGTTTCACTCTAAGTATAAATCCAAGTGAACTTGGACCCCATTCAAGTTTATCTACTAACTTCAAAGGTTTGGGAATATGAGTGTATGCACAGAAGTTCCTGTTTTGTTACTCTTAATTTGTTTTGAAATAATATTTTGACTAATTCAGTTAACTAGCTTTTTGAGCCTCTTCTATTCTTCAAAATCATGTCTTACCAGAATTAAGTTAATACACCAAATATTACATATTTGATTCAAATTATTAAACCCACACTGAGTGCATATCTATACAATAAAAATTAGTGGGCCATGATTTTAAAATTTCAATCTTAATGGCTCATCCCATTAGCTACTTTTTTTTTTTAAGCTAACAGAATATTGGTGTTTGAAGTGATTGAAATCACCCGATCTGTCATATACCAGTCTGGTTAAGTTCACCAGATAGAGATTATCTGAAGTACAGCTATCTAATTTATAATTATCTAAATAATGATCATTAAATTCTGCATTGTAAAATCGTATAATGCAAAAAATATTATATTTGAAATCAGGAATGCCTGGATTGAAGTCTTACCTTTGATATTTACTATAGAATCTTAGCTAGGTCTCATCATTCTTTCTGCATCAGACAACTCTCTAAGACTCATTAAATATAGTGTGGTACAGGGGAAAGGGTAATATTGTTAGGCTCTTCTCCCTATGTCCAACCTCCAGTCCCTTACTATCTACTGGCTCTTTACTTTCTACCTGCAAACTAACAACAACAACAACAACAGCAACACCAACATACAAAAAGTGCCCAGTACAAGATCAATCCCTAAGAACACTTTCATTTATCCCCACTTTCCCCTCCAGTTATTGCCCTATAGAACAATTTTCCATTTCAAAACCTAAGAAGAGCTCTGTATTTTCGTTACCTCTACTTTTCATTTCCTTGTAATCTGTATTCTAAACTCATCATTCAAATGCTACTTCATTTTGCAGAGTTACCAGTGATCTTTTAATTGGGAAATCCAATAGCTTTTTCTCAATTGTTCATTCTTCTTGATATGTCTACAACATTTAACACTGTTTACTACTCTCTCCTCCTAGATAACTACTCATCTCTAAGTTTTAGTGATTCTATTCTCTGTTTTCTTCCTACTTGTCTGGTTATTTCTTCTCATTGTTTCTTGCTTCATCATCTATTTCAGGCTCCTTATTGTGTGTGTATCTCAAGGCTTTCTCCAGGGCTATCTTCATTTTCTTCATCTCCATCTTTGGCAATTTCAATGGTTTCAATTATCTTCTTTGTGTCAAAGACTGTTAGATCTATGTATCCAGCTCTTGGCTCTTGTTGAGTTCCATCATCAAGGCCTATTGGACATTACCAACTTGATATCGTATAGGTATCTCAAGACTGGTATCTCCAAAACAGATCTCGTTACCTTTCCTCTTAAATCCTTCCCTCTTCTGCCTATTTCTGTTTAGGGCAACATCACCTTTTTAACTATCCAGGAAACAAATTCCTGATTTCAGAGTCGTCCTCGGTCACTTATTATACCTCAAGCATTGTATCTAATCAGTTGCCAACTTATTTTTGATTCTACTTCCTCACCATTTCTCACATTCATCTTCTTTCCACTTATACACTTAGCTACCATCATAGGTCAAACTCTCATCACTTGGACTCTTGATATAGTCTCCTAATTGATCTTTCTGCCTAAGTCTTTCCTAAAGCCATTCATCAATCACACAATATGCAAATGATATTACTAAAACAAAAATGTAACCTTCTCACATACACACCCCTAATCAAAATGTTCCTATTACTACAACAATAAAATACAAATTCTTGTTCAGTAATTAAAGCCCTTTTGCAATCTGACTTTAGCCCACTTTTCTAGACTTATTATACATTTTTCTCCTATGCACATACTTCAGACCAGCCAAACTGAACTGTTTTATATCCCACAAAAAACAAAACAAAATAAAACAAAACAAAACAAAACAAACAAACAAACAAAAAAAACAGCATGCTATCTCTCTACCACATAGCTTTGCTTAGGCTGTGCCGCATACCTGGAATATATTCTTTTCTTACCTCCATGTTAGAATCCCTAATCCCTTGAATATTTCAAGGCCTAGTTCAAGCATCACCTTCTATATGAGATCTCTTCTTCTTCCCTCAGCTGCTAATATTCTATCCCACCCTCATCACAACTTCCTTGTATTGTATTTATAAATGTACATATATATATGTATCTGTAATATTTATTTATAGAAATATATGTTGTTTCCTCAGTAGAGTGTAAGATCCTTAAAGGAAAAGATTGTTTTGGTCTTTGCCTTTTTATCTTCCTAACTCTCAGAATAGCAACTGGCACACACTATATATTTAAACATAGTTTTGTTGATTGATAGATACTGCCTTTGTTGTTTACTTTCTCTGTGACTTTGGGAAACTTATTTAACTATTCTTGGTTTTAGGTTCTCATCTGTAAAACTTGGGAGTTGCACTAGATGGATTCTGGGGTCCCTTCTCACTCTAAATAAATGATTTTATGGCATATTAAGCTATGAATGGGTTGCAATTTAAATTAGTGGAAGAAGCTTCCATTTAAGAAATTCTCTAACTTGAGGAAAACACAGATCTTTCATATGTTCATATCCAAAATTTCTTTTGGTTCAAACTTTTGATTTTATTGGTATAAGGAACTCCCAGGCAAGAAACTCCCTCCACCATTGCAGAGAAGTAACTCTTTAACTACTTAGAATCTTAGAGAGTTTTCTATTTAAGTGACTTGCCTACAGTGTCAGAGGTGGGACTTGAACCCAGTCTTATTGACTTAGAGGCCAGGACTCTCTATTCTATGCTATATGGTCAAAATTCCAAATGACTTGAGGTATTGGAAGATTCTCCCTGAAGAAACAGAAATGTGTTTAGTAGGACACATGGGCTTTGAACCCTAATAGAAGAAAAAACAAAGACAATTATCAGAGTAATTTCAGATACTTATCTGTCAGGATGAGGGGGAGGGGGAAACCTATAGTTGGTTCTGGTAAAGGAGATATTATGAGAGATGATGATGACTCTCTTCCTGGAGATCTTACAGAAAGGAACTCTGGGCTTTCTGTCCTACATGATTTCTATACTCTCCTTTCTGAATGCTAACTAGAGGCTCTCCAAACTCTATGACTGTATAATTCTACGGAAGAAATGTATTCATTCATCTCTATCATACATTGAATTCAGAGACTTGAGACTGTAGAACAATTGCAGTTTCCAATTTATCTTCCAGTCAAGTGTTATTTGGATCTTGACATTTGATTTTAAGTAGTTTTCTTCTTTGATTATCTCTCACTTTCCCCCTCCTCTTGAAACTATATCTGTCCAGTTCTGTCTTGTTGAAACTGCTGTTTTTAGGATTCTCCTTGCACTTTGGACAAATTCATCAAACTTTCTTCTAAGTCAATAGACACAGAGAGAGTCTGTACTAGAGAGAGTGCTATACTAGAATAGATCTGATATTTTGGTATCTATCAGGTTCCATCTGTATGCCAGATGCATGAAGCCATGTGGTGCTGCTCATATATTTCATCAAAAAGAAGTACATCATATCAAGAGACTAGGTATAGGGCATTTTTCTTTTTCTGTTCACACATGTCATTATCTATTAATATTCACTGTAATTAAAAAAATCCTTTGCTTTTTTAATTTCTAAGAGAAATGTTATTTCTGCAAGATGTGGGGACAACTATGGAACAATGAAGCAACATATTTTAGGGGTTTTTTTTCCATTGCTTGTTTCTGTCTTCTCAGACTAGAAACTAGAATATTGCAGATATTTTTAAAGAACATAGCAGGATATTCTAAAATTATGCAGGCATAAACACAAAAGCAAATATGGAAATAGAAAATGTTGCCAGATTCTGGACACATTGTGAATGGAGAGTCATTCTCTAAGCCTAAATGATTTGTCAATTTTCATTATTCCCTAAAACAAGAAAGTTTTTCATAAACTCCATGAGAGAATTCAGACAAGTTGTAACTGCAATAAAGAAACTTATTCACAGTGGGTCAATAAAATAAAAATCATGTTTATATGACATTTTAAAGTTGGCGAAGTAATTTACCTACACTGCTACATCTGTACCTCACAACACCCTTTGGAATGCTACAAGGTAATATACCCATTTTGCTGTCAAAGAAAAAAAAGTGTACTGTCACAATCTTTCTAGATAAATCTGATTTATTCAAGAAGGCAGTGTGAAGGCACACCTTCCTAAAGGTTACCACATCACCAATTGGATGACACGCAAGCAGAGAACACATATGACCAAGGAACATGGATGGCATACATGTAGATAAGCTACTAAAATTGGTATTAGGACATTCTTTGTTCAAATCCCACCTCTGACACTTACTATCTATGTGACCAATACCAAATCTTATCACCATTTTGGATAAATCAGGTATATCAGGAAAGAAATTGCTAAAGCATCCTCTTTATATTATATATTTAGATGCATCTGCTATTGCTCCATTTGAGGATATAATTTTCTCGTGTCTTTCTTTCCTTTTTATGGTGAGAAACATAGTGTTTCATATAATTCATTAGCTGTATCTAATTCTAATCTTTTCGACTTCTACTACCATCATCCTTAGTTCAGTTCCTCATTTTTTTTCCCTAAACTGTTGTCAAAGACACCACCAGTAGTCTCCCGCCATTCCAATCTGTCCTGTACATTCTTGTCAGATTAATCTTCCCAGAACTTTATGTTGATCATGTCATTTGCCTGCTCAAATCCCTTCAAGAACAAAGGCCCTAAGGCTAGAATTCAAGGCCCTCCATAAATCTAATTTGTCAGCCTTATGTCTTCTAAGATCTGTGGGAATAGTGTTTTCTCAATCTTTATTGTGCCTTGTATTTTTCTGTATACTACCTTCTTCTCATGCTCTTGCATGAGAAAGTCCCTCCCTCTTCTCCCTGGCTGCTGAAAGTACTTCAAGACCCAGATGAGATCCTACATACCCTGTAACTAATATGATCAACTCAATATGAAGTGTTCTCTTTCCTTGTAATATGATATCTTGGTTATTCTTTTCTTGAGCTATTATAAAAATAGATTAAAATTCAACTTCATATTTATATGTCCTGGATGCTCTCTAACACATGGTAACCATTAGAAAAATTAGCCCAGATTCAAAATATTCTGTAGGTTAGGATCCATGCAAAGTATAGCTAGTGACTACATCATTAAGTTTAGTCTTACCAATTAGAGAGCACATCAGTTCAAAGCAAAATACATTTAGTAGAACAGTATAGCAAGAAGGTAATCATTTTTAAATCCCTGAATCTACACTTGGGGTTCACTTCCCTATACATTAAGTCACTAGTGGAGATGTCAAAAAAAGCTGAGAATACATATGATCAAGGAACATGGGCGGCACACGTGTAGTGAATGTGATGGCATATGTGTAGAAAACAATTATGACCAGGGAATATATATGGAGGGGCACATGCCAGGTGACATTTGGATAGAGCACAAAAGTGGAAGGCACATGTGATAGAGAAAGATGTACAGGACAAATCATTTTTATTTTTACAGTGTTTCCTCATGTTGTCATTGTATGTCTTCTGTTACTCTGATAGCTATTATGACTCTGCTGTCCTTCCAGGTGTGTTGACATAGTTGGATGTGCCATCTTCACTCATTTCATAATCTTTTCTCTTCTACTATCTTTTGTCTTCATCTCTTCAGGAATATGTGCTAGGGTTTTGGCTTTCATTCAGCAATGTAAAACTTATTGCTGATGAGAGCAGGATCTTTAATCCCTAGCTGAGACAATGAGCCACCAAATGTAGCTAAGATCCATTGATGATTATCCCTAAAGGATCTATTCTGATAATTGGGATTTTCTAATGGTTTTTGACCTCTCTTCTATCATCTTTTCACAGTTTGAGTTGAAGCTATATTGGGATTCAAAACTCAAATTTTTCCTAAAGAGTGATATTAATTTATTGGTTGACAAGTCTCAGAACTAGACTTGTTTCAGCCACTAAGCTATCTGACAGGGAGTAGAAAGAGGGAAAATTTAATACTTAGTTTCAAACTGATGTTCTTTTTTTATTAACTATGATGGACAAGAATAGTGAAAGGATCTATGATTTTGTCAGTGTAGAAAATTACCTTCAGCAAAGCAGATTGGCTATGTGACAAAGTAGATAAGTTCTAGAACTGACTTACCCAAGGTCATATAACTAGCATGTGTCACAGGTCTAATTTGAACACAGATCTCCTTGACTCTAAGTGAAGTACTCAATCCACCACACCACATTGCTTCTGTCCAAGAGAGTGGAAATGTACTGTTTGATTTATAGTTTGAGGCCAAACTGTTGAGGGCAGGACCGGGGGGAACTAACAATGTCATGATTGTATGTGTGTCTGTGTTTGCCCTGGAAGTGTTAGAGCAAGAAAACTCACAAAGGAATTTAAGTCTCCCACTCATTTCCCCTGAGACGTGAGCTGTAGTAAATACTTCATTCCCTCTCTCCTGTCATTTATTTATTTATTTATCTGTTTGTTTATTTTTGCTTTTTGGTGAGGCAATTGGGGTTAAGTGGCTTGCCCAATGTCACACAGGTAGTAAGTGTCAAGTGTTTGAGGCTGGATTTGAACTCAGGTCCTCCTGACTTCAGGGCTACTGCTCTATCCACTGAGTCACATAGTTGCCCCTACTCCTGTCATTTATGTGCTATGCTTTGCCACCTTGTTTGCTTTGCAAACAGATGAGGCCAAAGGAGAACCTAAGAGAGTAGTTCTCAGGTTTGCTCTCAATAGCTCAGTTTGCTTACTATAAAAGGGGCAGCTTCAGACATTAGACATATGAATAATTACTTCCCTTTTCTTACTGAATGAAAAAACAGGACTGTTTTATTTTTTTAATTTATTTATCCTCTAGTTCATTTATTCATTCAATTCAATAAGCATTTATTAGGGAAAGGAAACATAGCCTAGTGAGTAGACAGTCAGCCTTCCGAAAACATGAGTGCAAGTCCAACCTGACACGTAATGTCTGTGTTATCTTGAGTGAATCATTTAACTCTCAGTCCTCCTGAGCAATACTCTAAGACTATAAATTGCAAGGTAGATGTTGATATTTATTTGCCAAAAAAAAAAATTCCTAGACTAGTACAATCAAATGTCTAAACCAAATGAAATTTTAGAATATTATGTAAAGGAAATATTATGCCAAGGAAATCTTAGGAGTAGGTCAAAACAAAACAAAATTCAAAGTTTAAGAGAGTGTATTAGATTTGAAAGTAGCAACAAAAATAGTCCCTGTCCTCAAGAAGCTTACATTTTACTGTCTTTTCACCAATTAAGAAGTTGAGAAGAGAAAAGTCTGCTTTACCAGCATTTCAGTTAAGAAGGGAATATAAGCCATTTCTTCCTAGAGGGGAAAATAGATTAGCAATGATAATTTGAAAATATATCATTATTTCTTTTTGGATAAGCAAGTGTCTAAAAATAATGATGTAGTTCTCCCTTTCAGCTCAGCTTTTCAAAACATCCTATATTCATGTGTTTAAATATGTGCTTTTCTATCAAGTTTTCTGAAAAACTTCAAAAATTGTTGACTTAGTCAAAGACACATCACAAGAAATGGGGTAGAAAATGATTCTCCAAAGGGCATAGAAACCAAGAGGGTTGTATTTGCTATAATTTTAAGCCTGCTTGATCTCTTTATTATGAAACCATCAAGTACACTTAACAAAATGAAGAACCAAGTTAGCAGCAGTAAGCAGGCTACTATATAACAGGGAAAAACCAGCTAGTTTTCTATTATACTGAATGCTAGTTGAAGATAGAAGAAAGATTGGAGACAGATAAGATAGTGAATAACTAGGGAAGGTCAAGCAGAATGGTGAGGGGCCTTGAGTGCATGTTATATGAGAATCAACTGAAGAAACTTCCAATGTTTAGCCAGGAGAAGTAAAGAGTGAATAAGAACCAGATGGCTGTCTCTAATTACCTAAAGAATTCTCATATGAGAAAAGTATTAGATGTGTTCTTCTGTACCATTGAAGGTAGAACTAGGGGTAATGGTTGGAAGTTAATAAGGAGTCACAATTAGGCTTGATAGTGAAAAAAAAAATTCCCTACCAATTAAAGCTGCTCAGAAATGAAATGGGTTGTCCTGGGAGATAGTAGTTCTTCCTCACAGGCATTATTCTGGGAGGGTCTGAATAACTAACTGTTAAGTATGCTATTCAAGGAGTTCTTATTCAGTTGTGGGTTAACCTTGAGGGCTTACAAGGTACCTTCAAAAACAAATTTCATTCTGTGAAGAGATGGTTCAACTTCTAGCTACAATAGTTTCCTTTTAAATAAACAAATACAAATTTGCTTACCAGTCTTCCTGTTCTTTCTCTTCCCCCCCCCACTCCAACTTTCCAGAGTCTAATTATTCCTGTGAAAATTGTATGTATTTAAATTATCTAGAAGATA
Organism: Vombatus ursinus; assembly: GCF_900497805.2. Lineage (NCBI taxonomy): Eukaryota > Metazoa > Chordata > Mammalia > Diprotodontia > Vombatidae > Vombatus > Vombatus ursinus. The sequence continues at coordinate 10,711,215 of NW_020951957.1, read as the reverse complement.
TGTTAGGATTGGAAACTTTCTTTGTTACCTAGTCTGTACTTGTTATAAATATGACAAATCCCCATTATTCCATCGAAAAAGCCATAATTTAAATTACTCTTCACACATTGTAATGCTGTTCTTCATTGTTCGTAATGAAGGTCGGGCCTGTGAGATAATATTCTATTATTGGCTGGAATTGACTGGCTTTGTAGTCTTGCTGCATTTGACAAGTGTACGAGTTAAGAAGAAGCAACTCATTTACATAGAAAATGCTATGCTATAAGTAAAACAGAGCATGTCCATGGCCACATATAGCAATGTGTTGGTGGATTGATTACACTACTCTGAGGGCCTTTTAAAAAGATGCATACATTCTCTTGAGTCCTAATGACTAAGAATAACATAAAGTCTGTAGATGGAAGGGATTTGCCCAACTGTGTCCCCCTCACCCCTTAATAACTATCTACTATCTTGCTTCTGCAAGACCCATAGCTCTACTTTTGACACCTAATAGAAAAAAGAGAATATTAACTGCAGCTTGATGCAACAAAGCCTTTACCCTAGCTGAAATAAAATGTTCATAAGTTATTTATAGAGTTCTCAGAAATTTTCTCCTCGTGTTTGATTTAATTCTCATTACATTTTGTGAAAAAATGATTTTTTCTTAGTAGTCATTATCTCAGAGATTCAGAGCTTCTGCCATCCCTCAGTTTCTCCTTCATATGGAACTTAAGATCAATCTAAATATAAATCTAAATTCCTGCTCATTGTGTTACCAAGACAGATCTGGGAAAATGTTATTTCCTCCCTATTGTCAAGACTGGTGATATGGAAATTGATGTCTCTTTCACCAAGATTAAGTGACCTAAGTCATGTATCACAAGACCTTCATTTTAATATAGCCCACTTCCCAGTGTGTTGACCAATCAGACTTAATTGGCACCCTTTGGGTGCCAATCTTCAAAGGGCATATAACTCTGTACCCCTAAATCCCAAATTGAGCCAGTTCTGAACTGGACCCCTTAGAAGGGCTCAGTTCTAGACTGTAGCTTCTATGCAATGCATTTTGCCGGCTTGTGAGAGAAATAAAACATGGACACAGAGTCTATTTTTGTTTGTTTTTCTTAAAACAAACTCTGTGAGAGGTTGACAATTTATTTGGCTTGTGAGTAATTATTTTAAAAGCTGATGTGAGGTAGCCAGGAGGCATAGTGGATAGGATTCTGGACTTGGAGATAGGCAGACCTCAGTTCAAATCCTGCTTCTGACATTTACTAGCTGTGTCACCCTGTGAAAGTCACATAATCTTCTTGTCCCTCAGTTGTTCTTTATAGATCTAAATCTGATTTAATGATCCCTACTAATTAATTTCCTGATAGAAAGACTTTGAATCAAAGGTGCAGGATTTGAAACTGTAACTTCACAAGATACATATAATGGGAAGTTGAACATTTAGTTGTCCTATGGATTCAATCAAACCTGGAGGACCCAAGTGAGTAGTATATGAGGAATTATTAGTCATGTGTGATGAAATCTGCTTTAGAGAAGTTCAATTTCATTCCTTTGAAAATAGGGGTTATATTGTAAGGCTCTAAGCAAAAAGATAATACTGATCAAAAATGATTATTATGCCTCTCCCCCTTTCTTCATATTTCCTACAGAAGGCAAATCTGAGATCAGGATGGTGTGCTCCAACCTCTTCCACTGTTTGAACTCCTCCATGTGCCAGGCTCTCTGCCAGGTCCTGAAGATTCAGCAGAACCAACAGTGTCTTATGGCCACACTCAACCAGATGCATCACTGTGGCAGCCCCAAATGACCCACAGCCAGCCTGGCCCCATGAATGGCTGTGCCCAGCTCAAGGCCATGGTGCTGAAGATGATGATCCAGAAGCCCAAGAATCCCAATTCTGCCAACCACAAGTGCTGCCATGTGCTCCTGAGCACAGGCTATGAGGCTATCTGCTTCATCCCTGGCAAGGGCCACAGTCTACGTGGTCATGGTGTAAGCAGGTCATACCAAGGACCTGCCAGGCATCCAGCTCAAGGTCATGCAGGGCAAGTATGACTGTGGCCACATGCAGAAGAAGAAATGATAAGGAGGAATGCTTTTGGCCACACTTGGGGGTGGCTGGCACAGATGGACAGACATGGTGGGAGGCCCAGGCTGCAAATAGGTAAATAATACCATCATGATGACCGTTTAAAAATTATTATGAGAGTATTTGAAGCATTAGCAAGGCAGACTTACTCAAGGAGGTAGAGTCATTACTTAACCTTCTGAGCCTCAGTTTCCTCATCTGTGAGATTAAGTTATGAATTATCTATCTTACAGGGCTGTTATAAGGGAACAATTTTTGTGCTTCAAAATGTAAGCAATCAAGACTCTAGATGATATACAGTAATTTTTTTTTCCTTTAATGGAAGGGACAATAAGAATAATTTCATTAACTTTTTTCTTCTTTTTTAGATGTGAACTTAACAACCATCTATAAACCCAAATATTTCAAAATAAAAATAACAGAGACTTGGATAAGATATTGTGAACTTCTATAACATGCAATCTGCTTATGTTTAAGAAATATATATTCATATAATTTAACAAGGTATTAACAAAACTGCCCCATATGAATGTTTCTCCTTCTACACTTTTTGTCTTCTGTGCATTTAAAAATGTTTTATTTATACTTTTTGGCATATCTATCATTAATCTATCTGACAATTCCCTAAGTGAAATTTTCCTTTACTATGAATACGAATTTCAAAGAACAAATGGAGAAAAATGTTATAAAAATATATGAGTAAAAAAAAATATGATGATATCTCATGGAAAGAGGAAAAGCTGATCTATGGGTAATCTATATGATCTTTTGTTATCTTTGAGATGTTAAGATAAATTGAGAAAAATCCCCCATCATTTTGGGTATGTCACTGGTAGAGAACTTAAAGATAAATAGAACAGGATAGCTAGGCACAGATGGGTTAATATCTATATGTTTGGAGAGAAGACCTACACTGAGGAGGCCACAGGCCCATTTGAGTATTACTATCAGGCAACTAGATGGTATAGTGGATAATGTGCTGGGACTGAAATAAGAAATACGTGAGTTCAAATTTAGCCTCAGATACTTACTAGCTATGTGATCCTGGGCAAATCATTTAACTTCTTTGCCTCAATTTCCTCAATTATAAAAAAAAATGTGGATAAACAATAGCACTTATCCCAGTATTTTTGTGAAAATCAAATGATATGTTATGTGGAAAGGACTTGATACAGTACCTGGCAATAGTGCTATAAAAATGCTAGCTATTACTATTAGCTATTAATATCCAAACCTCTTCTCTCTCTTTTTCTACATAGCAAGGGATTCTTTTTCATGTACATCCCCATACTATAGCATCTACTCTTCTACTGTCCATCTTGGTTCAATTTAATTTAACCTGACAACCAATAATGAAATTTGCAAGACATAGAAAAAGAGTGGCATAGATTTCAGAATTAGCTTTGGAAGTCAGAAAAACCTGCATTAAAATCCTCCCTTTGAGACTTATAAGGTGTGTGACCATAGGCAAGTCATTTAACCAGTTGCAGGTATGTGGCTAATCTGTAGTGATGGAGTGAGATTTTAAACCAGGAGATTACTACACCAATAAATGACTTTACCTTTCCTCCTCCCAGCCTCCTAACTTCCCATGAAAAGGACTATGACAAAAACAACAAAGTTGATGACATCATCTCCAACAGAAGTAACATTAGATGCCAGGCCTATAAAATAAGATAAAAATGAAAAAAACAAACAAACAAACAAACTTCAGTTCAAAAGTGTCCTTTCATGTTTTCTCATAGACCATAGAAGGAGAAGATGCTTTTATCTTCCTTTCCATTAGGTACAATTGAAGTCAGTCTCAGCCCTTCTCTTAGTCTCACAATGAGGTGTGAGTAAGTAACCAATGGGACCATTCCATGTGTACATTTACAAACAAACTTCTAAAAAAGTTCCTAAGTCAGATGAAGCTCTATATGAAATGCCGGATTTTAGAGAATCTTTGGAGGCAATGTTCTTTGAAATCAACATTTTTTTTTATCCTAGCATATATTTGGTGATATGTATTCAGAAATTACTTAGAGTGCTTTGTAAATATTTAAGGCAAAGACATATAGTTTTCCATAGAAGAGTGTTTAAAGAGAGATGCCCAAGGCAAAAGATGCCATTATAAAGCAGACAATGCCTCAAAAATAAAATATTATCAAAATGGCCCTCTCTGTAGCTTTTGTAGCTCATATACTTCTAGGTAAAAATATAGGCCTTTTTATTCCACAAATAGTAATGGATCTGTGAATTCATCAATGTGGATACTTCCTATAGTGGTATAAATCACAATCCATCCTTCCATGCTCCTCATGGATGATTCTTGTCTATGTCCTCACATAAATCCACAAAAAAGTATATCTAATTCACTGATACCTTTCTCTGCTGCTCTTTACATTTTCAGGGAACCCATGAAAAACCCAGGTTGAACATCCTTGATCACAGTATCTGACTTCTTTTTCTGTTCATACATGTTCTTGACAAGGTATTACCTTCTCTTAACTTTAATTTTTCCATCTGTACAATGGGGATGATACTACCTGTAGTACCTATCTCACTTGTGAACTCAAATGAGATACTGATGAGGATGGGAAGTAGACCCCAAAAAGGAAAAACCCTGGACTTTCCCACAGGTCAAATCCCTGGTGCTGGCCTGCAGCTATAATCCCATCAACTGGCTTTTCATTGTGGTTATGCCCAATCTCCCAATTCTCTTGTTACCCTAAACCTAACCCAGCTATCCATTGTCTTATCTCCCTATCTCCCCCCCATTTCCCACCCTTAATCCTAACTAGGCTCTGTTCTCCCTTGGACACATGGTCCAGGTCCTAGAAGTTCTGTTTACCCCAGTTTACTGGCCACTCCCATACAGATCTCCTTAGACCCTCCTGCAGTCACCCCAAATTACTTGGCCACTACTAGACCCCTCCCACAGTCTTTCTGTATATAAGGTCCATTTATCTCCATTAAGGTGCTTAAATTCTTAAAATCTAGCCACATGCTCAGATTCTTAAAATCTAGCCAATAGCTCACTAATGTTCAGACTCCTTAAGAGTCTGCCCAATATGATGCATGTTCCAATAAACCTTGTCTTTGGCTGAAAAAAGGTTTGGGTCAAATTCTTTTGGGCAGGACCCATGTGTTCTGATTTTGGGGTCCCAGCACCCCTGAACCCCTAAACCTCAACAATACTGTACATTAAGTGTTTTCTAAACATTAGAGTGCTACAGAAATGGTGATTACTATTAATTACCTGGGAGCACCATGACTCACTTACACTGTTATTAGAAGCACAGAAGTAAGGAAATAAGAGGTTACAAAGGGAGAATGGAAGCAAGGAGGGTGATGGGGATATAGGAAAATGCTTACCCCATACTTTGGGTGACTCAGATGGGACAAATAGACAAAAATGAGGAGATGGTGAGTGATACAGCACTCACACCTTGGTAAAGGGTAAGTTCTTTTAAGGCAAGTACTGCTTTTTGTTTTCTTTCTTTTACCTTTCCATGGTAAGCTTTTAATAAGTGCTTGTTAAATTAAATTGAAAGAAACTTTTTTTTGTTTGTCTGTTTTTTTTCCTGGTCAAATAATAAAACTGAGCCAAATGGCAACTAGAATGTTGAAGGACAATTTATGCAAATAGGGATCAGTTGAAGAAATTAGGGTTTTGTAGCCTGAGGACAGGACAACTAGTTGGGAGTATTATTGTCCTCAATTACTTAAAAGATTAGCACTGGGAAAAATGATGGTACTCAAAGTGTATGATTGGAGGGCAGAACTGTTACTAGAAGGTACAAAGAAAGCAAGTTGATGCTTGACATGGTGTGGGGGGAGGTTAACTAATAAATAAAGCTGTCAAAAAATGGGGTCAACTCTGTCATGAAGTAGTGAGTTATCTAGTCAATGAAGATCTTCAAGCAAAGGCTGAATACTCATTTGCTGGGTATTTGGTAGTGGGGATTCTATTTAAGGTATGGGTTGGCCTGCTTAATCACTGAAGTCCTTTCCTTTCTGTTGGACAAAGATGTTAAACATCCCCCAATGTAACAATTTTCTCTCTTCTCCTCATGTTGACTGAGGTCACTATTTCATACATTCTTATAAGCTCTTCCAGACAAGGATTTTTTTTTATTGCCATTTTGAAAACAGAGAAGATAAGTATTTAAATATAGTGATTAGTTGAAAGTGATGCAACAAATCTTATTATTTAATTTTTGTCTATAATATAATTCACAGGGGCTAGACAGTAAAAACCAGGTGTAAATAAAAGCTAGCTAGATATGTTCACCTAACTTCTTTTGTGCTTCCAAATGAATGGAAGGAAGGAGGGAAGGAACGATATAATTTTAACTTTTCTTCTGTTAACAGCTGTACTGAGATAGATTATTAGTAACTCTCGGTTCTAACTTCATCCTCAGTGAAAGATCTGGAGGTAATAATTTTGTTTAATCCTTTAATATACATTCACAGAATCCATCATCTAATTTTATGTCTACATGCAACATTTCCTGGTCAGTTTTTCATCTATTTGAAGAATATTTCATTAATAAAATTGCTTTCATGTCCTTACTTTGAGACTCATCTAACCAAAGGTTTATCTATTGGTCTTTTTGCCCAAAAAAACAGAAATAGGGTTCCATTGTTGAAAAATATTTTTTTTAATTTCAAGTGAAACTTTTTACACCTTAAAATAGAGTGAAATGATCCTCCTCCCACCTCTATTGTATTCCCAGCACCTAGGACAGTGACTTAAACATAATAGAGATTCTTTACTTCAGTATCTGTTTGCATCTCTTTTTGCTTTGAATAGTATTTGTAGGGAAAAACAAAATTTACATATTTGTTTGTCAAGGTCCCCTTTAAAATCCTTTGCAGAAAAAAGAATGTTTACCATGACTTTAGAAATTTGTGTTTGCAAGCCTAACCATCTTAGAAATTATGGAATTAATTTAAGCTGCCAAAAGGTGATTTGCATGGGTTAGGCATTCCCCAGTGGTGAATAACAGATAGAAAGAGTGGAGTGAATGTGCCAGTCAATTATTGTTTTCATACATATATATATATATATATGCACATATACATATACATATATATATGCATATATACACATATATATGCATATATATATATATATATATATATTAGAAATTATTAGGGTTGCTGTGACCAAAACAGAAACAAAGAAGTATAGACAATGGTCAGTGATGGTAATGGGGCATTGCAAGATTTTTTTAAAGTATTTTATTTTTATTTTTCTCCAGGAACAAGTAAAAACAATTTTAACATTGAATTAAAAAAATTGAGTTCCAAATTCTCTCCCTCCTTCCCTCCATACCTGTTGCTCCCCCCCCAACTGAGAAGGTAAGCAGTTTGATGTAGGTCATATGTGCGTAGTCATGTAAAATATATCCATAATAGTCATATTGTGAAAGAAAACATAGACAAAAAAAAACTCAAGAAAAATAAAGTTAAAAAAAGGATGCTTCAATCTGTATTCAGACACCATCAGTTCTTTTCTCTAGGGATGGATAGCATTTTTCATTGTTCAGAGTCATCTTGGTTCATTGTATTGCTGAGAAGAGCTAAGTTATTCACAGCTCATCATCCTACAACATTGTTGTATACAGTACATTTCGCTTTGCATCAGCCCATGCAAGTCTTTTCAGGTTTTTCTGAGAGCATCTTGCTCATCAGTTCTTATAGTACAATAGTATTCTATCATAATCACATGCTACAACTTATTCAGCCATTCCCCAATTGATGATCATTTCCCTAAATTTCCAATACTTTGCCTCCAGAAATCAGCTGCTATAAATATTTTTGTACATACAGGTCCTTTTCCTTTTTTTTTTTTTTTTATCTCTTTGGATACAGACCTAGCAGTGGTATTTGATGGGGTTCGAATCTGAGCCCCAGAAAGGAAAAACTCTGGCCCCCAGACCACTTCCCACCCTTGATCCCACCTAGGCTCCATTTCCTACCCTTGGGAATTCTATTACCTCATGGACTCTGTACTTTCCCACATGGTCAAATCTTTGGAGGCTATAGTCCCATCAACTTCATTGTGGCTCCCCTCCATTGTCTTGACTCCCTATGGCCCCTGGCCATTTCCCACCCTTGGTACCAACTAGGCTCCATTTCCCACCCTTGGGAATTCTATTACCTCATGGACTACTTGGCTACTCTCCCACAGTCTTTCTGTATATAAGGTCCATCTTGTCTCTACTAAAATGCTCAGATGCTTATAATCTAGCTACTGCTTACCTATGTTCAGGCTCCTTAAGAGTCTGCACAATATGATGGATGTTCTAATAAACATTGTCTTTGGCTGAAAGAAGGCTTGGGTCAAATTCTTTCGGGCAGGACCTGCATGTTGTGATTTTGGGGTCGTAGCACCCCTGAACCCCTAAACAGCATCATTTTGGTGGCCTGTACAGGGAAACTGCCTAACCCCAAGTTATTCTCCAGCCTAGACTGGAAGGTATGTAAGCCTCCCCCCTCCCCTCCTTTCTTGCTCTGCAGTTAGGGTTGCTCTCCAAGCACTAAGGCTTGGAGGAGCTTTTCTGGCAAACTGTTATGAGGCTGTCTAGCACTGGGCCTGACGTTTTCAGGCTCTCAGTCCATTGGGTCGGTTCAAGGCCATGGACCTGGGTAAACCTTCCACAGCATAGAGGACAAGGATGGATGCCCTATCTGGAAGTGTATCTGTTAATTCCCTCAGTGCTAGAGAATTGGGAAAAACTGCAGTTGCTTTTTGGTTCCCTGAGGCTTACTCACTTCCCTCTATGCCCCTGAATTCTCCTTCATAGAAGTTACAGGGGAAAGTTAGAACACCTGAAAATATCTTGGCAGATTCTGAAGGTTTTATGATTGATCATTAAGGAGTTTAGAACTCCTCCTTACAACCGTGGTCACTCTTTTCTTCCACTCCCTTTCCTTGAGTACTTTTAATTTCACCCTCCCTGACCTGGGGAAAAGGAAAGTGGGGGAAGGGGCAGCAGCTACATCATGGGCCGCCCTGACAATGGCCTTGGGCCCTAGGGAAACCTTTGCGTGGAAGCTTCACCCAGGTTCAGCACATCCTGCTCAAGGTAAAGAAGCTGGCCTCTGAATTTGGGTAAGCACACTTTTCTTAAAGTTTTAGTTTTAATTGTTAATGGTGAGATGTTGATTCTCTGTGTAAAGTAATTTGGAAGTGTATTTAACAAAACTGAAGTCACCTGATTGGTAATGGGTTCATTTCAAGTTTCAAATTGGTGAACTTTCTGTATCAGTTATGTCAAGCAACTTTTCATAATTTGGTTACCACTAAAATAATTTAATTATTGTTGGTTATTGTTTTAATGTGTAAACTAGCCAAAAAGCTTGTTTGGGTTATGTATGGTTTGCTGAGAATTTTCAAGTGTATGGAAATTTCTAATGATTGGCTTTTTACATTAGGATAAATTTAAGTTTGAGATTTAAATCCTGGAAAAGTTTTTCCTAAGCTGTGATTAGTAAAACTTGCTGTTTGAGGTAAAAGCTCATAGGATTTTATTTTGAGTTGTCTGATGGGTCATAATCCATCGATAATCAATAATCCACCATCTGAGAGAAATGCCGCAAGCTACTCAGAAAATATGATACTGGTGGGAAGTCAATATTGGGAAAAACTGAGAGGACAATTTTAGCCTCAGTCTAAGATGGGATCCTCCTGGCTCAGTTTCCCCATTATGTTCCTTTGAAAGGGAATGTCACCCACCTGGCTATTCCTGAGTCTGGCTATGAGGTGGATTTGATATTTCATATTTGGAAAACTGAAGTATCTGAATCCAAACAGAGCTAAGAATGTTCTATCTTCTCAAAGTTGGGCCCTAAATCTAGTCTCTGCTTTATATCTGGGCTCTGCAGTCTTTTCTGTTAGATTTGTGTCTTCCAGACTATGGGCCATTTACCTACAGTTGGTAGCAAATAGTGAGTACCAGCCAATGTCCCCACATCATTCCCTGGATGCAGCCTGTGCTTGGTTCCAGTCAACCTCCTCTTTGGGACCCCCTTGAGGCAGGGACAGCTCTATGCCCCTTGCCAGCAGGCAGCAGTTTCAGAAGCTGAGACCTTCACCCCTTACTCCAAAAGAATTTGGGTCCCATTTGTTTGAGGGGGGAATGATGAGGTTGGAATCTGAGCCCCAGAAAGGAAAAACTCTGGCCCCCAGACCACTTCCCACCCTTGGTCCCACCTAGGCTCCATTTCCCATCCTTGGGAATTCTATTACCTCATGGACTCTGTACTTTCCCACATGGTCAAATCTTTGGAGGTTATAGTCCCATCAACTGGTCTTTCATTGTGGCTTCACCCAATCTCCCCTCCATTGTCTTGCCTCCCTATGGCCCCTGGCCATTTCCCAACCTTGGGAATTCTATTACCTCATGGACTACTTGGCTACTCTCCCACAGTCTTTCTGTATATAAGGTTCAACTTGTCTCTATTAAGATGCTCAGATTCTTATAATCTAGTCACTGCTTAGATTCTTATAATCTAGCCACTGCTTACCCATGTTCAGACTCCTTAAGAGTCTGCCCAATATGATGGTTGTCCTAATAAATATTGTCTTTGGTTGAAAGAAGGCTTGGGTCTAATTCTTTTGGGCAGGACCTGCATGTTGTTATTTTGGGGTCCCAGCACCCCTGAACCCCTAAACCACATCAGTATTCCTAGGTCAAAGGGTATTGATGGTTTTATAGCTCTTTCAGTTCAGCTCCATATTACTCTACAGAATGGTTGAATCAGTTCACAATTCTACCAACAGTGCATTAATGTCTCATTTTTTCCCACATTCCCTCTGACATTTGTCATTTACATTTTCTGTCCTGTTAACAATCTAATAGGTATGAGGTAGTACTTTAGAATTGTTTTAATTTGCATTTCTCCAATCAATAGTGAGTTAGAGTATTTTTTTAATATGTTTATAGATAGCTTTGATTACTTCATCTGAAAACTGATCATATATTTTGATCATTTATCAGTTGGGGAATGGCTTTTATTTTTATAAATTTGACTCAGTTCTCTATATATTTGAAAAAAATGAGACCTTTATCAGAGAAATTTGCATCAATTTTTTTTCATACTTACTATTGCTAAATGTATTTCCCTTCAATCTATCCCCCCATTTATTTTATTCTCTCTCTCCTTTTTGTCCTGTCCTTCCTCAAATGTATTTTGCTTCAAACTATCCTCTTCTCCTATTTGCCCCCTCCCTTCTCTTATTTCCTTCCCCTCCTACTTTCCTATAGGACAAGATAGATTTCCATACCCAATTTAGTATGTGTATTATTCCCTCTTTGAGCCAATTCTGATGAGAATAATGTTCATTCACTCCCTCTTACTACCCCCCTCTTCTTTTCCACTGTAAATTTTTTTTCTTGCCTCTTTTATATGAGATAATTTACCCCCTTCCACCTCTCCCTTTCTCTTTCTTCCAGTACATTTATTTCTCATCTCAACTTTATTTTTTAGATATCATCCCTTCATATTCAACTCATACCATACCCTCTGTCTATATATACTCCTTCTAACTACCTTAATAGTGAGAAAGATCTTATGAGTTACACATATCATCTTCCCATGTAGAAATGTAAAAAGTTTAAAATTATTAAGCCCCTTAAGATTTCCCTTTCCTGTTTACCTTTATATGCTTCTCTTGAGTCTTGTATTTGAAAGTCAAATTTTCTATTCAGCTCTGGTCTTTTCAACAAGAATGCTTGAAAGTTCTCTATCTCATTCAATTTCCATTTTCTCCCTCAAAGATTATACTCAGTTTTGCTGGGTAGGTGATTATTGGCAGTAATCCTATCTTCTTTGCCTTCTTAAATATCATATTGTAAGCCCTCTGGTCCTGTAATGTAGAAGCTGCTAAATCTTGTGTTATCCTGACTGTGGATCCACCATACTTGAATTGTTTCTTTCTGGCTGTTTACAATATTTTCTCCCTGATCTGGGAACTCTGGAATTTGGCTACAATATTCCTGGCAGTTTTCATTTTGGGAATCTCTTTCAGGAGGTGATTGGTGTATTCTTTCCATTTCTATTTTACCCTCTGGTTCTAGAATATCAGGGCAATTTTCCTTGATAATTTCTTGAAAGATGATATTGAGACTTTTTTTTTGGATGATGGCTTTTAGGTAGCCCAATAATTTTTAAATTGTCTTTCCTGGATTGATTTTCCAGGTCAGTTATTTTTTCCAATGAGATACTTCACATTGTCTTTTATTTTTACATTTCTTTGGTTTTGCTTTATTGCTTCTTGATTTCTCATAGTCATTAGCTTCCATTTGCTCCACTCTAATTTTTAAGGAATTATATTCTTCATTGAGCCTTTGGACCTCCTTTTCCATTAGGTCAATTCTGATTTTTAAGGCATTCTTCTTCTCATTGGCTTTCTGGACTTCTTTTTACCACTTGGCCTAGTCAGTTTTTTAAGGTGTTATTGTGTTCAGTATTTTTTTTTGTCTCCTTTACCAAGCTGTTGACTCATTTTTCATGATTTTTTTGCATCACTCTCATTTCTCTTCCCATTTTTTCCTCTACCTTTCTTATTTGATTTTCAAAATCCTTTTTGAGCTCTTCCATGATCTGAGGTAAATTCATATTTTTCTTGGAGGCTTTGGACTTAAGAGCTTTGACTTTGTTGTCTTCTTTTGAGTATACATTCTGACCTTCCTTAGTGACTTTCTGTAGTTAGAGTCATTTTTCCCACTGTTTGCTCATTTCCCCAACCTATTACTTGACTTTTAACCCTTTGTTAAAGTAGAGCTCTACTTCTGGGGTGGAGGATGCACTGTCCCAAATTTCAGGGGTTTTGTGCAGCTGTTTTCAGAGATACCTCTAGGGACCTGTAGGTTTTCAATTCTTCTCTAAGGAGAGGTGTTAACTATGCTGGCCTGTGGTCTGCTCTGTGAGCAACCACAAACACTTTTTTCTGTCTTGGAACTATGAGGAGGGTCTCTGCTCCATTGTAGCTGCAATCTCTGCTGTGCTAGTCTTCCTCCTTGCCCTGGGACTGCCACTAAGGACTCTAATCTAGATACAGGTGTGGACAAAGCAACACAGCCCTGCCTCATTGCTAGCAAAAAGACCCTGCAATCCCCTTCTGATCAGTTGTTCAACTCCCTTACCACTTTTGGGCTAAGACCTCCAGAAGCAGCTGAGCTGCTGTTGATTCAATTACTTCCAAAGCGTAATCCTGGTTTGCTGGAGCTGATGCTGTGCTGGCACAGCCTGAACTGAACTGTGCTCCACTCTCACCCAGATGTGACAGACCTTTCCTGCTGACCTGCTAAGTTGTCTTTGGAGTCTGTGGGCTGAGAGGTCTGGAAACCATCACTGCTGCCAGTGATTCATTCTCTGTGAGGCATGCTCCAAGTTTGCTGGGGCCCTGTCTCTGCTGATGCAGCCTGTGCTGCACTTCTCTCTCACCCTGGTGCAAGGGACATTTCCTGTGCACCTTCGAAGGTCTTGGGGTGGAAATTTGTTTCATGACATCTTTTTGTGGGTTTTGCTGATCTAGAATTTGTTTAAAGTCATTTTTAAAGGTATTTGGAGGGGTTTGCAGGAGATCTTAGGTGAGTCCCTGACTTTACTCTGCCATCTTGGCTCTGCCTCCAATTATCTGGTTTTTGAATGGCGTAAAGCATTTCCAACTTGATACAACAAGTTAGAACTTTAACTTTGCTGCTGTAACCTCCAAGAATTCTGAATCTATGTCCTATCACATTGAAGCATTGCCAAAATATAAAATATAATTATTATAAAGTCATCAGTTATTCACTTTATTTGATTTAAAGAGAAAACACAAGTCAGATTTTAAGAAATGTAAACACCTAAGCACAACTAAGTGATTTTCAACAAAATTCAGTCATCAACCTAATTTAAATGGTGCTTTCCTTAATGTGTGTATAAAAATAACTTTTTTTATGTGACAATTTCTGCAAATAAATTCTTAAAAAACAATCTAACAAATATTTTATATGTCACTTCCCAGGGAGGTCAACCTAATATCAGATGCTATTTTACCCATAAATTCACATAATGCTGAACAAAAATAAAGTGAGTTTACCAAAAAAGAGCTCCCACATTTTCTTTCCTTTCTTATTAGTTCAGAGTATATTCCTCATTTCATGAACAGAAATGTTCAAATAGAGCTGCACTCTCATTTATATTTATTTTATCTCCAGTAACATAGATTGAAACCCCTACATTCCTGCCCATCTTATTCTATTCTTGTGTAACTCCCCTCCCCAACCCATCCCCCATAAATTCAACTCAGAAGGTTGAACAATATTGCTTTTTCTTAACAAGCAGACTGGTGGAACACTTGAACTGTACATCGGTTATCTCTGATTCTTGTTATGTGATCAGTCTATTTTCTTTTGGTTCATGCATTGCTTTGATAACATTATTTAGATTCTTTTTCATAGTTTATTATTTTTATTTGTTATTGCTGACTTACCCACTATGCATCTCTTCATTACTCTCTGGAAGATACTCATTTTTAATATTTTGGAGAATATATGTACCAAGACTCATAGTCATACTGTTGTATGTTGTGTTAGTAAACTATTAGTAACAAATAGGTCTTTAAACAAAAAATTATGAATTTTCAGAAAAAGCTAGGAAAATGAAATTCCATGAGGCCCTATTTATTCAATCAATACAGTAAAATTTAAGGTTGACACTAAGTACATTGTGTTTTTCTTCTGCAATTCTGTCTTGCATTAACATGAGGACATCACTAGCAATATGCATACATATAAGAGCACAGCCTGTGACAACATTCATCTAAAGGTTTGATCTTAGAAGTTCAATGCTAGATTCATTATTTCCTTATAGCATGATCACCTCTCTCCCATCTGGTTTTCCTATAGGCCTATTTATATTTCCAAGATGTTAACTCTCTAAGATCCATTGATATTTAATGATAAAGAAAAATACAACACTTGTCATAATAAGATTACCATTGTTTGTTTTAGTGCAGGTGGTATGAGGTTTACTATCAATATCATAAGGAAAAACCTGACTGATTAACTTGACTTAGCTGATGTCACAGTAAACAAACTAAAGGGAGAAAGGATTGTATTTCACCACTCTAATCTTTTCCATGGAACATCAATGATTATCTCTGATATATACTACAATATCACTGCAAAGTTAAAGTTGGTTATTTTAACAGTAGCCATGAATCAAGAGGAGGGAGGAAGTCATGTTCATTTTGTCCAGCATAATATAAACATCTTTAAATTCATAAATCCCAATACTGTCAAATAATTACCTTATTTCAAACTTCTTATTGTTTTATGAGCTGTCCAGAAGTCCTCCCTTACTCTTACTGGACTAATGCAAGCAAGATTAACCTTATTATAATAATAGTTCAATATAGAACATTGAACATCATTGCATCCTTGACAGTTGCCATCTTAGATGTATAAGCAGAGCTGCAAGAAAACCAGGTTGTAAGTGAAATGACTCACACCATTCATAAACAGGTGGTTGAAAGTGCTAATGGGGTAATCAAACTCAAGATCCACCTTTATGAACCATTGCCTGGTTTATGGCAAATTTGAATAAAAGCACACTGAAGAATCTTGGGAAGGTGCACTTAATTTATACCATTATTGAGGGGCTTTGTGGAATAAATGATTCTATCTTCCTCAATGTCATTTGTATCTTGAGACATAATTTTATGTCAATTGTGGAAATAAATCTGCCTCCTGAGCAGGAGGCCCTTTTAATGAACTGTACAGGTAAATTTTGAGGAATTCAGAAGAAACTACAATGCTAAAATATTGTAATGTCCTGACATTTTATTGTATAGAATACATGATGATAGCTAAAAGAATGTGTATGATGTATTTTTTTTCTAGTAAGTCAAATTCTTCACCTTTATCATGATTGATAAGTACCTATAAAGAGATATACAACATTTACACCTATATAGGACCCTGAAAATAGAAATTGGAAAAGGTATCACAGAATTAGAGACAGAAGGAGCCAAGAGGCCATTTAATTCCAATGTCCTCTTTTTACATTAGAGGAACTGTGGCCATGATCTTGACTTTCAAGTTCTCAAAGCCATTTCTCTCCCTCATCTTCAAACTTCCCTCAGCTCTTGGGCCCTCCTTGCTTTAGAATATCCAACCATCCCTGTGACCTTTAGCTCTTGAAATATCCTTCCACAAGCCTGGATCCTTTTTCCCAATGGTGAATTCCTACTAAGTCTTCCATTTTGTGGAGGGCCTAAATTAGCAGCCCAGACTTAATTACCCTCCTAACCCTGTTCTAGACATTCTAGACCATACCTTTATGTTGGATAACTTTATCTTCTTCTTCCCTCTACCTTCCCCATGTTTTGTCGCTCTCTTGTGTATTATCTTCTTCTCCCATTAGTTTATAAGCTGCTTGAGTGCAAGAACTGTTTGCTTTTTACTTTTATTTACCTCTCCAGCACATAGTGTAGTGTATGATAAATTTAAAAAAAAGACTTAATAAATGCATGTTTCCTTTAATTCTTTTCTTCCTTTCCTCTTCCCAAGATCACACAGATAGCCTGAAACCTAGGTACTATGATTCCAAATCTAACACTTTTTCTACCATATAACATGATTCTTTCTCTTGTAAAATGTTATTATTTGAATATTAATGCTTGATATGCTTGTCTGGTATGATCATCAAGTAGTTACCATGAAGTAGATACATCCACTGAGTTAGACATACCACCACCTGCCTTATATGTACTGAAATTCACTTTTGTCCACAAGATTCTTGGAAACTTATTTTAAAATATTAGAAAACTTATGGTTCTTTGAGACAAAATACCGTATTTGACTCCTTTTCTAATGAATCTTCTTTTACAGTTCTAATACAAGCATCTATGCACAGCCTTCCTATAGGTCCTTGTCTAATTCTAATATAATGTGTGCATATGATTGTGTGTATACATCCATACACACATACACACACACACACATATATCTGTCTCTATATTTATATCTATAGCTACATATTTATATATGGATATTTATATCTATATAAAATATAGATATATAGATATCTACATTTATATCTATATAACTATATCTATCTATCTACATTAATTGACAGGGACTTTCCCTGTGACTTTTTTGGCATAGCAAACTACTTAATCAAGAAAGTTACTATCCTGGTGCAGATTAGTCCTCTCTCCATCTAACTTTTTGAGAGTTATCCAGATCACTGAGAGATTGAGTGACTTGACCAGGGACCCACAATATATGTCATAGGTGGAACTTGAACCCAGATCTTCCTGGTTTTAAGGTTTCCTTTCTATCCACTATACCATGCAATGCAATTCATACATATATCATAGTAGTTACATAATTTTATATGATGCAAAAAAGATCTTCACATACAATAATGCATCAAATTCTTTACATATGATAATAACCCAATATAACATTGAAAACCTAGAAAAAATGTGCACTTAAAGGTTGTTTCTTGAATTCTAACCTCCATGGCTAATTCAGGTTAATATTACTCCTTTGTGAGCATGATGCTACTTCTCATTTGCATGCTTTACAGACTACCACTGCACGCAGGATGTAATCTATACTTCATGATCTTCTAACAAAGCTTGCAAAAGAATCATGGCATTTATAAGCCTGAGTTTATCTTATGGCCATTTGCAACACTCATCCAGCTTTTGTGATCCTGTCTCATACTTTGTTATGTAGATGTGACTTAGACCATATTTCATTATTTTTTTCCCCTACTGAACCCTCTGGAGCAGCTATTCTAATATTGTTTGATGTTAATATAAGCACATTTTTTTTATTCATCTCAATACAATTCCAACATGCTCCACTTTTGTATATGGATATATTTTGGCTTCCAGATCTGAGATGTGTAATTTCACATCTGAATTTCAAAAGGAAGTCCCAGGATCACATCTCTCCAATTTCTTTCCTTGGGTAATTTGTTTCATTGCTTGATCGGTGATAACACTGGCCAAAAGAAAACCTTGACAATAAAATTACAGGAGTAATCTGTAAATCTTGATCAGGATTTAAGGTACCCAGGTGATTTATTTGCCGGTTCTGGCTCAATGCATTCACATGAATTCAACTTTTATAGTTAAATAAAATGATTCTGTAGGTAACTGGGAGAAATGTGAACTCTATTATTTAATCATGTTATTTTAGGAAAATGAAAATAATGCTAGAAGAGCAATGAAACAGTATGACTATTGAATACACATGAAGTAGAAGGTTTTTTCTATATTTTGTATAATTTTGATTAGTAATGATCTGACTCACTCATTGGCAGGAAGCTAAATGCTTGCTGAAAGGGGTATGATATTTCTTTCACGCCACTAGGGTAGTATCTCAGAATCAAACGATGTTCTGAATCTTAAATGCTTTGCAGAACTTAAGGTCCTACATCAACGTGACTTATTATTATTATCATTACTATTATTATACCATTAATTCCCTAAGGAGAACATTGAAATCTCAAAGACTTACCAGTCAAGTGTAAGCTTCTTGAGCTAAGGAACTTGAGGCCAGTTTCATTTTTGACTTTGTAATCTCAGTGCCAACAGAGTAGCATAGTGACTTGCATGGTTTCTTTAGATGAATTAAATGTGTATTAAACACTCTGAGGGATATTTTAGCTAGTTGCTAACATCAAGCCTCATCTTTGAAGGTTCCCATGATTCCTAGTAATCTATCACAAACTTATCTCTAACCCCTAATGAGTATTTCTTCCTGCTTTTTCTATTTCTATTTCATGGCATCACCATTATCATGTTTCCTTTGCATAAACATGTGTAGTTCTATTATACCATTGCTGCTTCCTTTCTTCCTTTCCTCTGAATTACCCAACCATCCCCATTCAGGCATTCACCAAATCATTTTGATCCTTCTTTTACCATTACTCTCACACACTTGTTATTTCAATTGCAGTCCTACTGCTACACCCACAATTTTACACTCTTATAAACCCATTTTTCAACTACTGAAAAAAAAACCCTCATAGGTTTCTATATACTTAGCTTCTCCCCACTTAAATAAATTCATGGAGAAACAATGTGTTACTGTGAAAAGGAAAATGAATTTGGAATAAGAAGAAGTAAGTTAAAAACCTGATTCTGATTCTTTGGGACAAATGGGACACTTCAGACTAGCCTTCTGATTTATCCTCACATCAGTCTCTTCATCTAAAAATAGTAATAATAAAGGTCATGCTACCTACATGACAGAGGGACATGTTATAAGGAACATGTAAGAGGAAATGATAAGGCACAGCACTAAAATTTGAGCAAAGTTCAATGAGCCATATGTTCATCAGTGCTTTACTTACAGGATATAGAAAGATAAGGATTCGTTTCCTGTGGTCAGGATATTCTTATTGGAGGAACCACTTCTGTCTGGTGTCTATAAAAGTGAGCTTATTGATAAGCTTGTTCCTTGGCCTTGTCTCTGCTCAGAAGACAGAACAGATCACAGAAAAACATATCTGTGTGCTAAAGAGATTGAAATCGCATTTGTAATCAGTCTTTTTTTTCCCCCAAAAACTAGTATTAGCTGCCTTTGGTAGGGTTCCATGGAAGTTTTATGTGTTCACCCACTGGTTTCTAAGAAGAAATCAGAAACAAGCATTCCAGAGCACAAACTTTCCCAGACTAAGAGATGACAGTAGACATGGCATTAATAAAGTTTCTGCAGACGTACATGGGAAAAATAGGCATCTGTTTGCTCACAAGGCCTAAGAGGTTACTTTATGGACAATATTCATGAACTTCAAACTGTTGTGTAAGGGAGTGGGAATTTCAACTCCGTTACCTATGTAATCATACAGTCTAGTTTTCCATTTAGAGAAGGGAGGTGTCCTCCTGGGTAGTGTCCACTCAATGAGTTGCTTTGTGAGTGATACTCGAGTTTGAAATTTCATGGTAGGGTCTTCTGCAGAGAAAATGAGATTTTTCTGAGCATCATTGTTCCTTCTAGAAAGATGTCCATATAATTCCAGAACAATGAATTTCTTAGATAGCAAAGCAACAACTCTGGGGAGGGGAGAGGAAAAGATTTAGGCCTTATCACCCTCCACTATTACAGTGAATTATTCAGACAGAGCAGGTTTTATGGGAAGAGGATTATTGATTAAGTATCTCCCAAAGAATGAGAAGTATCTAACCAGAGGATGATATCATGAATCTTAGGCATCTGTTTAGGACTTTCATAAAGAGTGACTCATGAGAATAATAAAGTATTGCTCCAATCTCAGCCACAAGTTCATCTCCCTTATGAGGGAAACTTGGGGGCTGTTTGAATGTTTTCTGTTATCTCTGTGTGCCCCTGTGAATACTTTATGTCTTTTGCATTTTCTGTGGAATGAAATAAATAAAACCTCTCTGAAACTCAATATCAATGTATTACCCTGACTGCTTATATATGCTTATATCCTAGGGACCCTGCTATTCATATTTTGGGAAATGTAATCAAGAATTATACCTAAGCTATATTGTAATTTTTTTCTCCTGAAGTAATTACAGGTGTGGGCGATAAACTAAAGAAAAAAAAATCTTTTCTCCTGGCTACACTCCTAACTCTTCAGAATTCTCCACCATTTCCCAGTAGTCTTTTCACTTTGAAAGATCTCTCCACCCTAATATCCCCATCCTACAGTTGGTGAATACCTCACAGGGCCTCCACTCTGAGAAAGTACCCAAGCTATTCATTCCTTTACTCTACTCAAGTCTCCACACTTGACTTTGGACTTCTCAATCATGGGTAGATTCTGGATATTTTACATGGATAGGTTCTCTCCCATCTGCTTTTTACATCCTTTTTTGTATTTTATCTTACTTCATTAGAATAAAATATAATGGGGTCAAGGGCCATCTTTTTCCTTGTATTTTTGTTCCCAGAGCTTAACACCATCCCTCACATATAGTAAGCACTTAATAAATGCCCATTGACTTTACTTGACTTGGGTTAGCTTCCCCTACCCTTAGCCAAGATTGAACCCAGTCACCATAGCTCAAAGTCTTGAAAGTTGCTGGTTTGGAGTTTTAAATAAATTACAGATCATAAAGATTTATATGAACATTGTTAATTCTTCCTGGATTTTTCTTCTGTTTGTCCTAAGGCTCTCTCATCCTCTACTCATATTCTAAAATTTGTTTTCTCCAATAAGCTCTCATCAAAGCATCACTTTTTTTCAATAAGCATAACTCATAACAAAGCCTGTCATTCCCTCTTTCTGTATTTCTCTTCTTTTTGTGTGTGAGGCAATTAGGGTTAAGTGACTTGCCCTGAGTCACACAGCTGGAAAAGTGTTGTATCTGAGGCCAGATTCGAACTCAGGTCTCCTGACTCCAGGGCCAGTGATCTAACCATGTATTTCTTCTTCTTAGGCAATAATGACAGTAAATGACAACACAGGTGAGACTTGAAATGTTTCTCTCTTTTAGGATATAGGTGGCCTTAAAGGGTAATAAGTCAATCAGCTTTTCCTTCCTGCAGGTTCTACTTTATTGTAAACAGCTTCCAACAATTATGGAGGCTGACTTCTTTTAGGCTTTAGATAATACCATCTGAATTAGCTGATTTTATCTTCTGAGTCTCTTGCTTTGCTGCTTTCAAACATTAATAGTCAGTCTCCATCATCAGCTTCTCTCTTCAGGCTACTATTGTGTGTTCTCCTGTTTTCTCATCTTTCCATCTATTATCTTGTCCTATAGCTTCTAATGCCTCAAATCCTGGTCTCCTCATTAGTAAGTGACCCATCTCTAATTCAAGTGGAAACAAAACATCCAAAACTATAGTTCAAACAAGTATAACACAAATGATATACAATTTTTCCAAAGTCTCCAAGCAATTGTGTGATTCATATTTTCTTATTCTGGCTTCAAAACAGCCTTATGTAAATTAACTGATGAATCATAACACACTGTGGTCATCTCCATCTTCAGTCATTACTTGTCCATTTGAGCTAATTTCAAATAGGTCCTCTCAATACATTTGGTTGAGAGGCAATTTTCTTAACCATCTAAATTCCTACTCCCATGGTCCTATGACATTTTGTACAGGTCATATGACACATATCACACCCTAGACTATAAAGTAGTATTTTTGCCTATGTCTTATTTTTGCTGAGATTCTTAATGACAGTACCTTTTACATGAAACATTCAATCAATATTTTTGATGTTGCATAAATTTGAAACTAATTAATATTTTGGTGGAATTCACCAG
The DNA here is from genome assembly GCF_900497805.2 of Vombatus ursinus. NCBI lineage: Eukaryota > Metazoa > Chordata > Mammalia > Diprotodontia > Vombatidae > Vombatus > Vombatus ursinus. Next base: position 10,688,878 of record NW_020951957.1, on the reverse strand, counting down.
GTAAAGTCACAGACAAAATTAAACCATGTAATTCAGATAGAGTTTGAAAAAAAGATTTGTTTTTATGGCAAACTTCACTAGAGGTTAACTACACACACAAACACTTACATGCATTCATCTGTCCTACTTCTCTTCATTTCGTGAGGACAACAGAACAGACAAAATTATTCATAATCCTTTCAGCAAATGAAGACTATTATGGGAAAAACTATATGGGAAAGTATTTCATTTTGATAAAATATCAACTAGGTCATTCAATAACATTCTACTCTGATGCCTTACTGTGGTGTGGAGGTGAACTTGAATTCTTGAAGGTTATATCAGCAGGGCATAAGCTTTGGAAGGTCCAACCAAATGGGGAAGGAAAATTTTGAGTATGGCTCAAAGAAAGGAAAGGACTTTATGCCTCTTATCTAAGGATTGGGAAAGGTTCAATAACAGCATGTGGTCATCAGGTGATGAATTCTTTAAGACATAGCTATTTTAAAAGAAAAGCTAGAGGCTTTAAAAAATGCATGGCTATTTTAATGACATGGTAGAGGGTGGTATAGTGTGGTATCTCCACTGGTGGAGAAAGTAGTCATATCAGCAAAATTATTTTTTTCTAAAATATTGAAATGATGGATGATTTGCCACCAAAGCTTTGATATATTTTAATACCAATAAATATCTTCTCAGTATAAAGCTAGATCAAATGTTATGTGGAGATTGTGGGCACTGGTACACTAGATCCCTGTATGCTACTCAGACTAGGAGGCTTAAAAGCTAATTACTTAACTTGCCTATATGTTTAAGAAATGCGGAAAGTAGGAATAGTCAGATAACCTGCTACTTACTCAGAGGTAAAACTTCTAGAAAATCCTACTATGTGAATCACAGATAAAAAGCAACAAAAAATAACCAAGAAAAAAAGCAGCATGTGGCAGGAGTGTGGGGAGCAGAGGCTATTAGAGGCTAGCACACTAGCAGCAGTGACAAGTGACAGAATAATTGCAAGAAAGTTCACCCATGAAGTTAAGTAAACCATGAAAATTAAATAGAAGTAAGAAAAAAGCCCAGAAATTTGGGGCTATTCAGTCTAGGGCAGAACAACAGTGTTTCATATTGATAAAGCACTAAACTTAGAGTCAGAAATTCCTGAATTCAAATCCCAGAACAGTTGCCTATACAACCTTGGGTGAGTCAGTTAACCTCTCTCTATGTCTCTGTTTTCTCATCTGAAAAATGAGGTTAGATGTGGTTTGCTCTAACTCCCTTCCAGGACTACCTCTATGATCCTATGAATCCAAGGTCACTGTTTTTTTGGTTTTACCTTCGGTTTTGTTACCTGTTAGTGTATTTCCAATTAGATAATAATTTCCATTAAATAATAACTAACATACTTGGCAGCAGCATGTTTTAAAGTAATTCATAATTCATTTTATGGTCTATGTTTATATTAAAACTTTCTTAAAGATAACCAGAATGAAATCATATATACTGTATATATAATTCATAATAGGGAAAATCCACCCATGGCATTTCAGTGGAGTAAGGCTGTGAGAAATTGGATATACCTACTTCTGGATATTCTCTCACCATGTTGTACATGACTAATTCATTTAGCACAGCTGTTCTACTCTTTAGCTACCATTGTGAATTGATTGAAGAAACTTCTCAAAGTAAAGAAAGAAAGAAGAAATGTTTTATAATAGTCTTGCTTCCATATGACACGTTAAAAGGAAATCATAGCTCAGGAATGATTCACCCTAATTAACCACAAAATGTATACAATATCTTCCATTTTTCTCAAAGTTAATTTTGCTTGAATTATCTGAATAATTGATGAAAATATATCCAACAATTCCAAATTATAAACACATACATATTATCTTTGGTTTTAGTTTATAATCTATAGGCTTGACCTATGTATGCTTTGTGCCATACAAGATCCCTCTAAGAAATGTGATGTGACTTCATGGATTCAAGGCTGGTATTGGAAACACCAAGATATGGACTCAAGTCCTACCTCTGACACGTAGTAACTTGTAACCATGGAAAAGTCATTTATACCATCCTCTTCCAAATTTCCTTATTACTGTTGAAGGTGTCACCAATCTTTCTAGATGCACAGCTTTTAAACATTGGTATCATCCTCAATTCCTCACTTTCACTCACCCTATATATCCATTCACTTGTATAATATGGCTTCTACCTGCATATTTTCTCTTTTGCTTTTTTTCATTCTTCTTCTTTCACATAGCCACCAATCTATTTCAGTTTCCTCATCACCTCTCCCCTGGACTATTATAGTAGCATTCTATTTGTTCACTCACCTCAAGCTTCTTCCATGCTTCAAACAGCCTCAAAAGTGATTTTCCAAAATCCGATCATGTTGCTTTACGAAGTCATGTAGATCAAGAAAAAATCTATTCAATAAATTTCAGTGGCTCCCTAATGTATCTAATGTATCTAAGATTACATATAAACACTTCTGCTTGGCATTTAAATCTTTAAATGCCAATCTATAAATTTAGAATTTTCCTATCTTTCTTTGTCTTACCTATTATGCCCCTCCATAAATCCAACAATTTAGCCATACTGGCCCACTTGCTGTAACTCACTCACAAGGAAAAACTTTCATCTTTTTACCTTTGTATTGACTGTTCCCCAAGCCTGTAAAGCTTTCTTTCTTTGCCTCTACTTCTAGAAATCTTACTTTCCTTCAAGACAGCTCCAGATGCATCTAAACATAAAGGTTTTCCTGAGTCCTCTAGTTAGTATTACACTCCCTCCTACAATTTCCTTCTTAGTCAGTGTAGAGGGCAAGTCTCTTAAGACTAACTTACAGAAGAGTGACTGATATTCCTTGGTGAAGGGAGTTTTCACCTCAGAACTCACTACACCAATTGAATCACAGGTCAGGCCAAACATATCAGAACAACAATAAGTACAGCACATATTTACTGACAATGTGGATGTTGAAATGATTAAATCCACTAGTATTACTCATTATGAAAACATGTATGTATGTATATATATACATACACATATATAAACATATGAATATGTGTATTTATACATATATGCACATGTATGCACATAAATGTATGCAATATAGTAACAATCTGATGTGTTTTGCATATATGGATGTGCATATGTATATTGTTAGATTATACATATACATATATGCATCTGTACATGAATACAAGCATGAAGATACATGCATATATGCCTTGATAATCATTACATTAGTTAGTTAATTCACATCAACATGTATCCATAGTTAGTAAATATATACAATTCCTTATTGTTGTTCTGATTATTATATTTTGTTCTGATTGTTACATGTGTGGAAAGAAAGAGAGAGAGAGAGGGATTTAAGTTCAGATCTTCCTGATCTGACTGGCTGACTCTCAGAAAAAAAAATGTGGTGCCTAAAACCATAAACTAACTCTTATACTATGTGATTCCTTTTTTTTTGTAAGATTAAATTTGAACATCATAGTGTGCTTCTTCCTGAAATAAAAAGTCAGAATCCAATTTTTAAAAAGAAAATCAATATAACCTTTAATTTCTGCCCTAAGATACTATTGTTAATTAAATCAAAGACCTGTCCTTTGTCACTGCTAACTGCAGTAGCCTTATAACCATCCTCCAAAGGAATTCTGACATTGATGGATAAACTCAATTAAAGCCTAGGCATTATATAAGTTACACAGGGAACAGAATGGATCTTTACCAATCTACCTTTAAGATTTGCAATAAATATTTCAAAATGAAACATTCTTAAATTATGCTGAAAATGCATGTTAGTGAGTCTAGATAGAAATAGGAATCAATTACTCTAAATTTTCTCTGTGTTAGAAAGCAACATCTTTTTTCTTCCACTATTATAGCATCTTATAGATGCATTCAACAAGCTGAACTTGAAAAATGTCTATTCTGTTCCCCATCATAAAATACTTTAAAAAATCTTTTCAGTTTTAGGGAAGTACTAGTATATCAAGTCAGAAGAATTTAATGTAGCATAGAAATAGGTTTATTTTGCTAAAACGTGGAGGCCTTAACACACACACTCCTTTTTTAATACTCTCATATATAGAAATGGCCCAAGATATCAGTGCCTAAGGCAATATGAGGCTTGAGAGACTCTCTGAATTGAAGATGAACTCTCTCTGAACCTGGAGAGTGTAATCATCCACTACTGTTTTTGTACAATGGTAAGACAGAGTTTGCTTCTTTTGTTTGTTTTGTTTTGTTTTGTTTGGACAACAAAAGCTTTGGAGTCTTCTTCCTCCCACAAGAGGCAGAGCCACTTCCCAGTGTACCAAACACTAATATTAGTAGACAAGCTTCTGGGAGAAGATTTGAAAGAAAGATTAAATATTGAAGAAGTGAAAAGATCTGTTATAAGACACAAATGAGATAGGTCTGGGGGAGTAGAAAAAAAAACAAGGACTAATGATGAGACATGCTACTCATATCCTGATAAGGAGATGAAAGATTCAGAGTGAACAATGAAGCATCTATCTATCTATCCATCCATCCATATATGTATGTATGTATGTATGTATGTATGTATGTATGTATGTATGTATCTATCTATCTATCTATCTATCTATCTATCTATCCATCTATCTATCTATCTATCTATCTATCTATCTATCTATCTATCTATCTATCTATCTATCTATCTA
>NW_020951957.1:10635480-10684189 GCF_900497805.2 Vombatus ursinus | reverse complement strand
CTATCTATCTATCTATCTATCTATCTATCTATCTATCTATCTATCTAACTGTCTATCTATCCATCCATCTACCTCTATATCTGGCACAATCAATTTTGAAATTTGTTTTGATTGAATGCCCATGTCTGTAACAATGGTTTTATTTTTCTTTCACTTTTAATTGAAAGTGGGGAAGTTGGACTCAGAGAGAGAGAAGACAGATTTCTGCTGATTTAACAAATAAGAAAATATAAGTTAAAAAAAGTTATGAATTTGAAAGTGATCAAATATGTCACTTATCCAGACAATTACTATATTTTCTTCACCCCTATATGTCCTCGGCTACATTTGATATCCTCCCAAAGTATTCACAGTGTGATTTAAAGTCTGAAAATATATCAACATCACAATTATCATCATTGTTACTCTGCACCTGCAAAATCAGCAAGCCCAAATGAGAGCCCAATATTGCCAACATGCAGACAATTTTCTAGCAGCTATATTGTCCAAAGCTATTCTCAAGCTTTGACTTTGCTCAGGTTGAATCTTCTTAAACTAATGCTGATGAGCTTTCAATCCTTATGAACTTCTTCCTAAAGTGGGCAAGATATTTTATTATCAATTGTATACCTTTACATGACAGTGTTAACAATGAATAATTTATTTAAAATAGAAAAGAAATAGTAAAATAATGGGGAATAAAGTTCAAGTTGCCCTCTCTACCCCTTACCCTCATTTCTCAAATTACAACTTCTGTACACCACGGTCCTCAAGACTTCTTAATTTTTTTTTCCACTCGCGACTCCTTCAGCACTTCTTAAAATGTGGGTCACTACCCCACATGGGGTGGCAACTCAAAGTTTACTAGAGGACATAGTGTAATGGGAATACACTTGTCCTCAATAAAATTTCAATTATTAGTGTTGCTAATGTCTATTATGCTGGAACAGATAACCTTTAGAGTTAGAATGTAGGAACAATTCCTGGTGTATCCCAGAAAACATAACCAATGATCATGGGAACCTTGTCTACCCCACCCAGCTTATTCTAGTGGCTCTATTTCCTGCTTCTAGGTGCCTACATCTTTGTTCCATTACTACTGCTGGTTCTGCCAGGCTAATGGTCCACCTAGACTGGAAATGATGACCATAATCTTCTTTTCTTTTTCACACCTCAGGTCTCAGTGAAAAGAATTTATGTTGCATCCCCTCACATATGCTATACTCAGACAGGCCTAGTATCTCCAATTATAAAAATTTGTAGGATCCTGAAAAAGGTCCAAAAATAAACTGACTATAGTTAAAGAAACTGAGGTTAAGAGGTTAAATGATTTAATAATGATGCCACTGGAAGTAAGTTCTAGGCCCTAAATTCAATTCCAGGCTCTTGGATTCAAAATCCTCTGCTATTTCCACTACACTTATTAACTTCACAAGGGAAAAGAGGATTCACTTTGCAAAGATTCTCATTATAGACAACTATGCTGAAAGGACTATATTGCACAATGGCAACATCAACATTTATCACAAAATGGACAGATTTATTGGAATACATTTGTCCAATTTATAAAAATACCTTTTGTTATTTTATAAAGTAAAAAAAATCAGTTCTTTCACATAAAAATTTTGTATAAATTACATTTGACATCAATTTGTTTTTGTAGACAATATAGCTCTTTATTATCTTTATTATGTTCCTTTTTGCTCTTTCATCTTCAAAATGATTTCTCAAGACTGCCATGTGAAAATAGTTTAATTAATTAACCTTTCATTTCCCAATTGCTTTATGCTTGGATAACATCATAATAATGCATTACACTTTTCCCCCTTAACACTTAGTAGTTGTTCCTTTTTCTAATATACTCATCTGAATCAGAAGAGAGAAATAGTATTGCCTATTATTTCCAAAAGCATTCATAATTATTATCTACACACTTTTTTGATCTGCACCAGAAATTTGCAGATAGCAGAAATTTGCTATCATCATCATCATTATCATCATCATTTAGGTAATAGTACCAAGTGTAACAGAGCTCAGTTCTGATGGTTTATGGAATTATACATAAACTCCATCCACTATTTTCAATTAAACTAATAACCTATTTTTCTATAGATAAGGTTGACATGATATTCAAAATGATCTATAATAATAACCAAACCTCGGTTTGGTCACATCCATCTCAGATATTGCTTGATCTAATGGTAGCTCATTAGCATATAAAAAGTTACCTTGAAACAATATCAGCTTTTGGACCATTAGGTTCACATTGCTTTGTGTGTTCATTTTGATTTGCTTTGTTTTTAATGGAGAGTGGTGGGATGTGTGAACTCTTAATTTTATCAATAAGGGGAATTCTCAATGTATTGAGAATTCATCCACAATTCAGACACTCATCTGTAGCTGTGTTACAGAATTGCCTGAGGCACTACAAAAGTAACATGTCAATCTCCATCAATATTAAGTGAGCACCTACCTACTATATGCCAGGCACGGTGCTAAAATTGTAGATACAAAAAGAGTGAAAAGACAATCTCTGCCCTCAAAGAGCTTACAATCTAATGAGGGAGACAGCATGCAAATAGCTTTATCTAGGATAAATAGGGAATAACAGATAGAGGGAGTGCACTGGAATATTAAACAAAACAAAACAATGTCTGATCTTACATACTCCAAAGGAAATAGGTAAATTACTCAGTCATATGGATAGTTTACAACAAAATCACTCTTTGAATCAGCCCATTATCTAGTTCCACTGGTAGCCACACAGAGTCAAGACATCTGGAAGAAACAACACGACCCCCTTTTAAAGGATTTGTATATGAAAGACATATGAAAGTCAGGAGTTATACAAGATTAGAAGTTATGGATGGATACCACTGGAAGGAATACATATACTTATGAGATCACAGGTAAATCAAAATATGACTAACAAGATCTACCAATGGAGCATAATTTCTGTTGTGGTCTAATAAGCTGGGGTAATGGGCTTGCTGATAGACCATCTACCTACAAGGGAGGACTTTCTAGATGAGTTTAAAGAAGCTCACTGCCAGAAGGCTAACCACTAGGTGGTGTATTTTATTTTTTGAGACACAACTCAATCAAAAATAATAATAACTAAAGCAAGAGGAACTAGGGTTAGTTACAGTACCCACACTGATAAAATTATGCGTTCATGAAGTATTTAATTGAAATTTAATTCAAGTAAACAAATACTAAAAACTACTATGCATACAGCAATAACAAAAACAAAACAACCCCTACCTTCAAGGAACTTATATTCTACTAAAAATACGGTTGCTACCTAAGTAAGAACAATAGATTGTATTAAGGCCAAAGGGACAGATTGATAAATACCTCAATTATGCTCCAATTAAAGAAACCCAGATGTTTCATACCCACACCCACACCCCCCAACACACAATAGCCAATAGCTCCTCTGATGCTTTCTGCTCACAGGTATATCTTTCATTCTACTTCCAGATGCCTGCCTTACCTTAGCCTATAGGATAACCTTCTAGTAAAAAACAAAAGCCTCCCATTTAAATACAAGTACCTAAAAATCCTGGGGCATCTGAGATTAAATTTACTCCAAGAAAGACTCTTCCTGAAGAAGAGACCTAGTCTTATTTATCATTGTATGCACAGTCTAGGATCAATATTTCACACACAGCAAATGATTAATAAATATTGGTTTAAAACAATGAAACAGAATGGGAAAATAAATTGTGCTCAGATGGTAGTCCAGGAGAGAGTACTATTTCTTCATATCTAGGGCTACTCATTTTTTTTAAGGTTGCAATAATCATTTGTTCCCCAGACAAACTGATCATTAACTACTACTACCCCTTAAGTGTGAAGGCTCCCTGAGGCTTTTTCCAGAAATGTCTTTCTTTTCACCCTCTTTCTTGGTCATTTTATTCAATCCCATCAGCTGCCTGCTGTACCTCTTCACCCATCTGCCTTATTGGTATCTCAAACTTAGCATATCTAAATAACCTCAAACTCACCCTTCTCCAAACTTCACTATTTGGCTGAGAGAACCACTACCTTTCAGTCACAATGGAATATTCTAATATTGGAATTATTCTTGACTCTTTCTTCTCACTGGGCAATCAATTCTTAATTCCTACTTCTCTCCACTAATTTAGCTATGACTGTCATTTAAGACCTTATATGAACAATTGTATCACCTTTGAAATTGTTCTGCATATCTGTGATCTCTGTTGTTTTCCATCTCTCTTCCAACAGCTGCCAAAACTAAATTCTTATTGCACAGTTCTAACTGCATCACAGTTTAGTAGAAAGAACATAGGACATGAAGTTCAGATAACCTAGGCAAAAGTTCTGGTTCTTTTCCTTACTACCTGAATGATATTGGTGCAGTCACTTAAACTCTCTAGTTTTCTTTTTATTCATCTATCCAGTATGTTTCACTAGATGGCCTCCAAAACCTCTTCCAGATCTAAATCTTATGATTCTATCAAATATTAAATTACTTGGTTTTGATTTTAAAACCTTTCACATTGTAACCCTTTCTTATCTTTCCAGATTACTTACACTTTATTCCCTTTGTGCATTCTATGATCCAGCAACAAATGACTTCTTGCTCTTCTTCACACTTGATACTCCATCTTCCAATTCCATTCTTGGAATGCTTTCCCTCCTCAATTCAGCTTGATTCAGTCTGTTGGCTACCTTCGAGACAGCTTAGATCCATTTATTTAGAGGATGCCTTTTATTTTCACCCTCGCTGCTAGAGACTTACACTATACACACACGTGTTATATACATATAACACAGAGTTTTACCTGTTGTCTCCCCCATTAAGATGTGAACTCTTTGAAGTCAGGGACTATTTTTACCTTTTATTATATTCCCAATTACATAGCCAAGTACCTGGTAATTAGCAAGTACTTAATAAATGCTTGTTGATGATAATATCTTTGATTAAAAAAATCTTTAATGTTTTCCTATTGTCTTTTACTGAATATTTTGAACCCTAAATTACTGTCTTTCTATTGTTTTTTTCCCTCTCTAAGTCATACCCATTATTCTCTGTCACAAATATGTATTTCTCCATCCCCTCTCCATTTTTAGTTTAAATCTCTCTTGATTAGACTCAACAGTTTTAAACAAATGTCTTCTTGTCCCTTAATTTATGTACAGCATCTCTGACCCAAGTTCTTGTCTTTTTTCTATCTGAAGCCATTGTCCAGAAATAATTGTAACTGACATACATATGGTGGTTTAAAGCTTACCAAACACTTCATGTACATTATTTCACTTGAGTCTCTCAAAAAAATCTGTGAAGCGTATACTATAAGTATTATTGTACATATTTTACAGATGAAGAAAATTAGGGACAGAGAAGTTAAGTAACTTACCCATGGCCGTATAGCTAATAATTGTCAGAGGCAAGATTCAAAGTCAGGTCTTCAGTTTGATTTAATCCCATCACCATTTATTAAATATCTACTATTTACAAGGCACAGCCTTCCTGAATCCCGGTTTAGCAGTCTATCTACGTCACCCTCTCTCTAGAAAATCCATTTCCTGTTGTCCAGAACTAGTATATATTTTATAAGATAACTCATTCAATGAGTCAGTAATGATGATGTTCACCTCACTAAGTAACAAACTGTCACTTTCTCTATGTTTGCTAATGACTTTATTATTCTGAAGCACAGTTGACCAGCAGCGCCATCCAGTAGCACTGTCAGATTAGATGAACAAGGCTAGAGATGTCTGAGATCTCCAGGGTATCACATGTTAGGCAGTCATAGCTTCAGGCTACCTGTCTGGGTATCATGATACCTAAACTACTGCCTGAGGCAAAAAAGGACAAAAAATCACCTCCAGATTTAGAAATAAAAAAGGCAAGCACAGTGCACATAATACTAAGAGGTGGATGTGAAAGAGACACATAATCCAATAAAATAAACCTCAAATGCCTTTGTCTATTTCCATGTGTATTCTAGGCAAAAAGGAATAAATGTTGTCATCAACAGTAACAAAGAAGAAAATGAAGAAAATAAGTGAATGAAAGAATAAAGGAAATCTCAAGAAAACAAATCAATTCAAAACAAAACTATATCTGGGAAGCCAACCTCAGGAAGTTTGTTCTTGATTCCATTTGTAATGCCTGCTGTGATGGGAAAGATAGGCTTTTCCAGAAAGCAATATTCAGTTCCATTTTTGAGAACTATAAAAACATAACTGTCTATGTGGCTATTTTAATTCACTTGTATGGAGCATGAAAAGTGGTACAGCCAAATATATTAAAATTGATGTTTTTATTTTTACAAAAGCTGCAAAAAATCTTTAATCAAATTGACAGATAATGAAATTTAGTTGATGCTAGTCAAATATATGAGACCTTATTTTTACCCAAGGGCATGGCAGAAACAGTGAAATCTACAATGCAAATAGATTCAGAAGACTTTGGTGGTTTATATTTGTCTGTTTTTTGTTTTTGTTTTTGTTTTTTGTTTTTTGTTTTTTGTTTTTAAGCAGCCAGGTGACATAGTTCATATAGAACTGGACTTTGAAATAGGAAGGCCTGGGGTCCAAACTCACACTTAACTTCATGACCCTGGGAAAATCAAGTAACTTCTGTCTGCCTTAATTTACTTGCCTGTAAAATGAGGATAGTGATAGCACCTATCTTCCAGGGATGGTAGTAAGATAAAAGGAGATAATATTTGTAAACCTTAAAGCATTGTATAAATGCTAGCTATTATTTGTTTCCCCAACTCTATTGCTTATTCTTTGTCTTACATGTTTGCCTTTCTGAATCCTCATTTATTCTCAAAAACTAAGTTCTATAGACCCATTCTCCAGGCTGTTTTTCTTTTTTCCTGGCTACTCCACTAAGGTGAAATTATTTTCTGCTTTTTTTTATTTTCCTAAAAACAACAACAAAAAAAGGATGGATTCCTCTAATGACTCTAAAACTCTGTATACTGGAGATAGGCCAATGCTAACCTTATTTAAAAAAAAAAAGTAAGGAGGATAGTCTAAAAATTCTAGATTAGTTAACTGTGCATTGCCTCTTGGGGGAGGAGGGGAGGAGATTAAGCTAGTATGTACTAAAAGTGAGGACTTATGTCCATTTAGAAAAGAATGCAATGATCACTAAGTCTCAGGATGGGTTCAAGAGAATCAAATACTATGCCTTGTTGCATGTGCCCCAATACTCTGAGTCAGGAGGAAGAGATGGAATAATTCTTGATCCTCACAACTTTCTCCAGACCTTCCATTCTCTGTCTTAATTTAACAGCCTCTCCTCATTAGATTCTTTTGACTTATCCATGGTACAACATGCACAGATTTGTTGCTTTGATTTACTGGTCTCTAGTTATTCTTGCTCTTTTCTCAAGAGTCCAGTGCTTGGCCCATACACAAGCTATCAATAAGAAAAGACACTCATACATCTTGCTCTATAATCATAACCTTCAGTCAGTTGACAAGCATCAATGGAGCATTTACTATGCACTAGGCACTCTGCTAAGTACTGAAAATAAAAAATACAAACAGAAAACCAAACCCTTCCTTCATGGAAATTACATTTTAATGGAAGAAAACAGCACCCTAGTAAGATGCCTAAAAGGTTGTTGGGGTATGAGATAATAAGGAGCAGCGTAATGAGAGACTACAGTGAAGCCTTGACAGGACTGAGACATAGCCAACCTCCATACATTCCTTAAATTGAGGTACTGAGAGGAGCCATACAATCAAAGGGAGAGGCCCTGAAGGTGGAGGATATTTCCAATGTGTGAATTCCAAGGTTGGAATGAGGGTGAAGTGGTTTCTGGGGCATGGTAGAAAGCATTAAGAGTATAGATTGGAAACTTCTTTCTTAATCCTTTCTATTTTTTATTTTTGCTTTTATTTATTTTTATTTATTTTTTCTTTTTTTAAATTTATTTTTAGTTTTCAACATTCACTTCCACAAGATTTTAAGTTCCATATTTTCTCCCCATCTCATCCCTCACCCCTCCCCAAGAAGGCATGCATTCTGTATACCCCTTCCTCTAATCTGCCCTCCCTTCTTTCTCACCTCCCTTCTCTTATCCTCTTCTATTTTCCTGTAGGGAAGGATAGATTTCTGTACCCCATTTCCTGTATTTCTTATTTCCCAGTGGCATATGAAAACAATTTTTTTAACATTTGTTTTTAAAACTTTGGGTTCCAAGTTTTATCTCTTCCTCCCCTCCCACCCTCATTGAAAAGACACGCAACTTGATACAGGTTATACATGTGTAGTTATGCAAAACACTTCCATGTTGTGAAAAACTAAGTCTATTTCCATTCATCCTATCCTGCCCCCCATTTATTCTATTCTTTCTTTTGACCCTGTCCCTCCTTAGAATTGTTTGCTTCTGATTACCCCCTCCTCCAATCTGCCCTCCCCTCTATCATCCCCCTACTCTCCTGTCCCCTTCCCCACTATTTTCCTGTAAGGTAAGATAGATTTCCATACCCAATTGAGTATGTATGTTATATGTATGTTATTCCCTCCTTAAGCCAAATCCAATGAGAATAAGATTCACTCATTCCCTCTCACCTTCCCCCACTTCCCCTCCACTGTAAAAGCCTTTTCTTGTCTGTTTTATGTGAGATAATTTACCCAGTCTGCCTCTCCCTTTCTCCTTCTCCCAGTATAATCCTCTTTTATACCATAATTTTATTCTCCAGATATCACCCCTCCATCTTCAATTCACCCTATGCCCTCTATCTATCTACCTATATGTGTACATACATATAATTTTTCCCTCCAACTACCCTAATACTGACAAAGATCTCATGAGTTACAGATATTATCTTTCCATGCAGGAATGTAAACAGTTCAACTTTAATAAGTCTCTTATGATTTGTCTTCCCTCTTCATGTTCCACTTGAGTCTTGTATTTGAAAGTCAAATTTCCTATTTAGCTCTGCTCTTTTCATCAAGAATGATTAAAAGGCCCCTATTTCACTGAATGATCATTTTTTCACCTGAAGGATTATACTCAGTTTTGCTTGGTAGGTGATTCTTGGTTGTTATCCTATCTCCTTTGCCCTCTGGAATATCATATTCCAAGCCCTGCGGTCCCTTAATATAGAAGCTGCTAAATCTTGTGTTATCTTGATTGTGTGTCCACAATACTTCAATTGTTTCTTTCTGTCTGCTTACAATATTTTCTCCTTGACCTGGGAACTCTGGAATTTGGCTACAATATTCCTAGAAGTTTTCCTTTGGGGATCTTTTTCAGGAGGTGATTGGTGGATTCTTTCCATTTCTATTTTGCCCTCTGGTTCTAAAATATCAGGGCAGTTTTCCTTGATAATTTCTTGAAAGATGATCTCTAGGCTCTTTTTTTGATCATGGCTTTCAGATAGTCCAATATTTTTTAAATTCTCTCTCCTGGATCTATTTTCCAGGTCAGTTGTTTTTCCAATGAGATATTTTACATTATTTTCTACTTGTTCATTCTTTTGGATTTGTTTTACTGTGTCTTGATTTCTCATGAAGTCACTAGCTTCCAATTGCTCCATTCTAATTTTTAAGAAAGTATTTTATTCAGTGAGATTTTGGACTTCCTTTTCCATTTGGCCAATTTTGCTTTTTAGGGCATTCTTCTTTTCATTGGCTTTTTGGACTTCTTTTGCCATTTGGGTTAGGCTATCTTTTAAGGTGTTATTTTCATCAGTATTTTTTAGGTCTCCTTTAGCAAGCTGTTGACTTGTTTTTCATGATTTTCTTGCATCACTCTCATTTCCCTTCCTAGTTTTTCCTCTACTTCTCTTACTTGTTTCTCAAACTCCTTTTTGAGCTCTTCTATGGCCTGGGACTGATTCATATTTTTCTTGGAAGCTTTGGATGTAGGAGCTTTGATTTGTTGTCTTCTGGTTTTATGTTTTGATCTTTTTTGTTACCAAAGAAAGATTCTACGGTCTGACTTTTTTTGAGCATTTGTTTGTTCACGATCCCAGCCAATTACTTGAGTTTTAAACTCTTTGTTAAGGTAGGGTTCTGCTTCAAGTGTGGAGAACGTACTATCCCAAGCTTTGGAGGTTTTGTGCAGCTTTTTTCAGAGATAGTTCTAGGGACCTCTAAATTTTCAGTTCTTCCAAGGTGGTATGATAAGGGGTGAAGTGTTTACTACTTTCCTGGCCTGTGCTCTGGTCTATGAGTGACCACAAGCACTCTTTTCTGCCTTGGAACTGAGGAGGATTTCCTCTCCACTGCCACTATAAGCTCCAAATCACCCTAGGACTATCACCCAGAACTGTGACCCAGATCCAAGCACAGGCAAAACAAGAGAATCCTGCACTAGCAGAGAGATCCCTGCAATCCCACTCTAATCAGCCACTTAATTCCCCCTCAGTCTGTGGGCTGGAAGCTCAGGAAGCAGTTGACACCCTGGGGCTGAGCTTGAGGACTGGGGCTGGAACAGTGTTTCTCTCTCACTGCAGTCACAGACTTTTCTCACTGACCTTCTAACTTTTCTTTGGTGTTCGTGGGTTGAGAAGTCTGGAAGACACCACAGCTGCCTGCGATTCAGTCCTCTCATGACTGTTCCAGGTTCACTGAGGTCTGTTTTGCCTGGTGCCCACGCTGTACTTTGCTCCTCTCCCCACCCAGCACAATATACCTTTCTGATCAACCATCCAGGCTGTCTTGGGCTGGAAATTTGTTTCACTCTGTCTTTTTGTGGGTTCTGCTGCTTTAGAATTTGTTTAGAGCCATTTTTTATAGGTATTTGGATGGGATTGGGGCAGAGCTCAAGCAAGTCACTGCTTTTACTTCGCCTTCTTGGCTCCGCCCCCTTTCTTAATCCTTTTAAACCTTTCCTTCATCCTTCTTGTCCCTCAGTCTCTTCTCAGTCTATCATCTTGCTTTGGACTAATTTTCCTTTTCATAATCTTAATCTTCTAATTCACAAAATCATAGAACCTTGGAAATGGCTGGGGCCACAGCAAAATTAACCCCCTCCCATCAATTATCCTTTCTAGGGTGAACACATCTGACAAATGGTTACTCTGCCTTTGCTTGGAGACCCTCAGTGAGAAGGACCCTACTATTTTTCACTATTTTTCAAGGCAACCCATTTCATTTTTAAACAATTTGGTTAGTTAGGAAGTTTTCCCTGACATCAAACCTAAATGTTTCTTTTTACAATTTTCAAGCATAACTCCTAGTTCTGTCCTAGAGGAGGTGGGGGCAATAAGTCTAATACCTCCTTCGGATGCCAGAATTTGAGATACTCTGCTTCTTATGGACTATCATGCCCCACCCTTCTTCCCAAGTTTTCTCTTCTCCAGGAATAAACATTTCAATTTCCTTCAATCAGTGCTTATATTTTAATGTGCTCTAGAACCTTTACCTGATTATTCTTCTTTCTATATTCTTCACCTTGTCAATGTCCTTAATAAATTGTGGTACCTAGAAATGAACCCAAAAGTGTTCTGATCAGGGCAGTGTTATATGTTTCTCCTAATTCATCCCAAGATCACATTTGCTTTTGGACCACAGGTCATATTGGTGATTCTCATTGATTTTGTGGTCTAAGACACTTAAATCTTTGTCAAAGTACATCCAAACCATACTTCTGCCTATATTATATGTATGAAATTAATATTTAAAATTCAAATTATCCCTATTAAATTTCATCATATTAGATTTAGCACAGTGATCTAGCACATCGATTTTTTGGATGCTGATATTGTCATACAATGTTTTAGCTATTAACCCCCTACCCTGCCCAATCTTGTCTATCTGCAAATGTGACAATTCTATACTTTCTATTCATTTATTCAAGTGATTGATGAAAACATTAAGATAGTTGGCTAGTTCAAATATATAGTGACCTCCACTTTTAATTCCCTTTTCCCTTTTTCCTGCCACTATTCATAGCCTTCTAGACTTCAATGTTGGATTATCCTGCCATTAGCCTTCCCTACTCATGCTCATAGCTACTGTATTAGGTTAGCTGTGTGTTCCAATAGGGGCAGCTAGATGGCACAGTGGATATAGACAACTAGGACTGGAGTCAGGAAGATTCATCCTCCTGAGTTCAAATGCATCCTCAGATACTTATTAGTTGTGTAACCCTGGGCAAGTCATTTAACCCTGTTTGCCTCTGTAAAATGAGCTGGAGAAGGAAATGGCAAACCACTCCAGTGTCTTTGCCAAGAAAACCTCAGATGGGGTCACAAGGAGTCAGACACGACTGAACAGCAAAAACCCTGACTGTATTCCACTAGTACAAACCACATAACTATATTGAATGAATCCACTCCAAATGCACTTATTCTCATCTCAACTAGACCCTCATTACAACAAAATAATACATTCTTTTTTAAACTGAATCACTATCTCAGTTCTATCAGCAAATGATCCAGACCTTCTCTTCTCTCTTCTCCTACCCTTTTCTTATTCAACAGTTGACAAAATGACCTGTACTGTGCTGAGAAAATAAAGACCATTCTCTATAATTCAAACTCCTTGACATTCAATTTACTTTCCCCTTCAACTGCTTTTTCTGAGGAAAGATGTGCCCTCAATTCCATGCCTTCTAATCCCTTCTAGCAACATGCCCTTGCATCATTTCCTTTCTCCTTAGCTTCAATCCCTCTCCATCTAGCTCTTTGCCCTCTGTCTACAAGTGAGTTCAGGTTTATCCCCATCCTCTTTTCTATTCACTTGCCCCTTCCATCTTCTCAAACTATCACCCTATAGATTTTGTATTCTTCACTTATAAATTCCTAGAATTCACTGCCTCAAAATTTTCAACCCATTGTAATCTGACTTTTTTCGTCCATTACTCAACTAAAAATCTTCTCTACCAGTTTAACAAGTATTTACACAATGCCAACAAGGATAATTTTTTATTAATTTATTTTGATTTATCAACAATCACTTCCATAAGCTTTTGAGTTTCAATTTTTTCTCCCTCTCTGTCCCCACCTCCCTCCCCAAGACAGCACACAATCTGATACAGGCTATACATATACATTTCTATTAAACATATTTTCATATCAATGAGGTTGTAAAGAAGAATTAGAACCAATAGGAGGAACCACCAGAAAGAGGAAACAAAACAAAACAGAAGAAAAAATAGCAAATAGTATGCTTTGATCTGCATTCAAACTCCACAGTTCTTTCTTTGGATGTGGATAGCATTTTCCATCAGGAGACCTTTGGAGATGTGTTAGATCCTTGCATTGCTGAGAAGAGCCAAGTCTATCAACTTTAGTTATTGCACATTGTCAAAGGGGCTAAATCAGGTTGAAGGTAACCAAGGGGTTTTACACCTGTCAGTGAGTTACGGTGATGTCTACCCTAAGCATGTGAAGACTTTCTTTAGTGGACTGGATGGATGGGAACAATTTGTTCTAATGACCATGAAGGCAGCTGAAACAGGTGCTGTGGAGCTCTTAGAGTTGATTAGACTCCAAAGACTCTAAGATCATCTACTTCATCTTGAGCCATCACCAGTCATCTTGGCTCTGTCCTGCCACTGGACTGTGACAGCTCTGGAAGAGAAAGTGAGCCCGATGATTTCACACAACTTTGCCTCACTTAAATCCAATTTGCATATGAATCAAAAGCCATCACCCATACCATTTTACAATTTTTACCTATCCCAAAGTCCTGTGGCAACAGGCAAGTGACAAAGCAGCAGATGTGGTTGTGAGCTATAGTCACAACCCTGCAATAGGAAACCCAGGCCATAAGATCATCTTCTCAATAGCATTAGCAGTAAGATTCAGCAGCTCCCTGATTATCTAAGTAGCCTTTTAAGGACCACATGGCTCACCTCCTGGTGTGAGGAAAGGACTAGAAGAGGTGCCCTAAAAATTGTCTGTTTACCCAACCCTGGCCTGATTACCATGGCATATGGGGATTCTATCCTACAGTCAAAACAAAAAAAAATTACAAAAACTTCTGCAAAAATTATCCCACTCACCATCATTACATGGAATAGGCATGCATTTACAGAAAACACAAAGTCCTGTAGACCTAGAAGATGAAGAGATCTTCTTCCAAGAGCACTCAGCAGGTATTTCATCAATATAACAGCCTTGAGTGAAATAAAGTTGGCAAATGAAGGTCAGCAGACTACACATTTTTCTGGAGTGACCACAGTGAAGGGGAGCACTGTGAAGCTGGAGTAGGTTTTGCAATCAAAACTAATCTAGTCAACAATGCGTACCAAAAGGAATGAATGAGAGGCTTGTGACAATGAAATTGTCACTTGCAGGAAAATGCCACACCACCATCATCAGTGCCTATGCTCTCACCATGACAAACCTTGATAAAGTCAAAGAAAAATTTTATGAAGACCTGGAGACCCTTATCATCAATGTGCCAAAAGAGGACAAGGTTATAATTTGGGGGGACTTTAATGCCAGAGTAGGTTGAGTCTACCAGGCAATGCAAGGAGTCTTTGGCAAGAGCAGAGCTGGAAAGAGCAACAGCAATGGTCCCTTGCTACTGAAGACTTGTGCATCTTATGATTTTCTCATCACCAACATTGTTTTCCATTTACCAAGATGCAATAAATCTTTGTGGATGCACCTTCGCAGAAAACATTGATATTTAATAGGCTATGCGATTGTAAGGAGAAGATACAGGCTGGATGTGAGAGTGATGAAGGCAATGTGTGGCACAGAGTGCTGGACTGATCATAGATTTATCCTCTTTAAGCTACATATTCATATTCAACAGAAGTGATGCCCCAAGGTAAGATGACTACCAGAAGACAATGACAACAGATTAGAGCACTTCACTGAACAGAAACAGCTTGTTACTAACTTGAAGGGAAGGTTGAGACAACATATGGTTGGCAACAGGAGACCAGAAAAGGAGTGGGCAGGTTTCAGAGATTTGGTGTACAGCACTGCATTTGCTCATCTGGGTCAGAACACTCACAAACATTCAGAAAAAAGATTGGTTTGATGAAAATGGTGGTGAAATTCAGAAGCTGCTAAATGAATGAGAACTCCAAAGATTTGCCAGCAGCATAATTTATCTATCTCTAAGAAGGCAACATTTAACTCCAACAAAAGTAAAGTGCAATAGAAGCTTAGAGATATGAAGGATTCTTGGTTCAGTGGGAAGACAGATGAAATTCATTTGTATGCTAATAGTAACAATTCAAAGTGATTTTATAATGGTGAAAGTTATTTGTGAGCCAAAGATACATGGCACATCTCAACATCTCAGTGCTGATGGAGCTACATTGATTAGTGATAAGGATATGATCCTAGAGAGATGGGCTGACTACTTCCATAAGTGTTCTCAACAGACCCTCATCAATCAATGCTGAAGTCATTGATTGTTTATCTCAGGTTGACATCAAACCCTCTCTAGACAAATTTCCAACTAAAGAAGAAGTTTTAAATGCTATTAGGCTCCTCTCCTGTGGCAAAGCACATTGTGCTAATTCTATTCCAGCTGATATTTACAAGGTGAGGAGTCCATTGCTCATATAAAAGCTGACTGAAATTTTCCAGGTTGTATGGCAAGAGGAGGTCATTCCCCAGGAGTTCAAGGATGCCTCCAGTGTCCATCTCTATAAAGGTAAAGAAAAATTGTCCTGTGACAATCACAAGGGAAGTGTTTTTCTTAGTCATTGCTGGCAAGATTCTTGCCAGAGTCCTCCTCAATAGGCTGATCTTTCACTGGAAGATGGTCATCTACCTGAGAGCCAATGTGGCTTCAGAAAGGACTAAGGAATAATCAATATGGTGTTTGCTGCCCTGTAACTCCAGAAGAAATGCCAAGAGCAGAACAGGTTCTGTATGCAACATTTATAGATCCGATCAAGGCCTTTGATACTGTCAGTTGTGAGGGCTTATGGAAAATTATGTCAAAATTTGGTTGGCTGGAGAAGTTCATCAGTATTGTACATCAATTTCACAACAGCATGCTTGCCCAGATTCTGGATAATGAATGATGTTCTCATGCTTTCCCAGTTACCAAAGGAGTGAAACAAGCCTGTGTGCTTGCTCTCATGCTTTTTAACATGATGTTTTCAGCCATGTTGTCAAATGCCTTAAGTGAGAACAAATAAGGTGTCAAGGTCAGTTAACACACTGATGGTAAATTCTTCAATATGAAAGGATACAAGCCAAGACTAAAGTAGAGGGAGTGCTGGTGCATGATTTTCTGTCTGCAGATAATTGTGCACTTAATGCAGCCTCTGAAACTGAGATGAAACAAAGTATGGATTGATTATATGCTGCTTGTGCTAATTTTGGCCTATAAACATAAAAAAACACAGGTGCTCCATCAACCAGCAGCACACCATCCACATGTGGAACCATTGGTTACAGAAAATGGATAAGTTTTGAATACTGTGGACAAGTTCATTTATCTTGACATTATACATCCCAGGGATGTACACATTGATAATGAGATTGATGCACCAAATGCCAGAGCTAGGTCAGTGTTTGAAAGGCTCAAAGGAAAATGTGGGAGAGAAGGGGGTATTAAACTGATTACCAAACTGAAGGTCTATGGAGCCATTGTGCTAATCTCATTGTATGCCTGTGAATTATGGACAGTACACCAGAGCCATGCCAGGGAACTGAATAACTTCCATTTGAATTGTCTTAGGAAGATTCTGAAGATCCCCTGGCAGGATAAGATGCAAGACACTGAGGTCCTTTCTTAAACTAAACTGCCAGGCATTCAAACACTACTGCAGAGAGTGCAACTCTGATGGGCTGGCCACATTGTATGAATGCTAAATGTAGGCTTGCCTAAAAGACAATTTTATGGAGAACCCACACAGAGCAAGTGCTCACATGGTGGTTAGAAAAAGCAACACAGGGACACTCTCAAGGTCACTCTTAAAAATTTTGGAATTGATTCTGTGACATGGGACACACTGGCACAGGACTGCCCAGCATGGTGTGCCCTCAATGGAAAGGTGTTATGCTGTATGAGCAAAACAGAATTGAAGTAGCTCAAAGAAATGTGATATGAGCAAATTTACAGAATCCACCCAAAGGTTCATAAGCACTATTTGTGCCTGACCTCTGATAGAGCATTTCAAGCTCCTATTGGTCTGGTCAGCCACAGTTAGACACACTGTAATTTGACTCTAACATAGTGATGCTATTTTGGTCCTCTTCAAACAGGAAAGACAACCATACTTAGCACAGTACCTAGCACAGAGTAGGTGCTTACCAAATATTTGTTTAATTGGATTATTGACTGTCTGGTCCAAGATATAGTACATTTCCAGTTGTTACAAACTTAATTTGTTGTTCAGTCCTCATTTAAACTTAATCTTTTTAGACTCTAAACCCAATCTTGGAATGTTTCATCTTCTTATTATTTACCCCAGGTGTTTGTTTGGCAGGAGCTGGAAAGCAGCTAAGCCAAGTAAGACTGGCAGTCAAGTTATAGGAAAATCTTAGACTATATGAATTTGTAAGCAATCAAAAGTAGTAAAGCAGATTACTAGTGATATGTCTTATCTGTCATCTGCAAAAAGGATTATGAATATATAAAATATGAATGCTTTCAGCTAAAAAAAAGATTCACAAGAAACTTATAATCAATTTCCACATGAAAAGACATTGAAATACGCTTGCACCATGACTGTCTGGAGGACTCAAAAATTCATAAGGACATTCCAAAAAAGCATGCATAATTCAAATTAACATAATCAATGCTTGCACTGGTAAATATTCAATTTTGCTTTAAAGCATTTTTAATTATTAAATTTGGCAAAAATCAAACACCACAAAAAAGTTTTCTATTTTTAAAAAGTAAAATATAGTCAGTTCTCTATTAGCTGCATTGTGTTTTATTGTCATTACTATTAGGAACATTTTCTTTCAACTCTGTTAGCATAAGCAGAGTAGGATATGAATTTATTTTTTAATGTCATATTATTCTAGTCTGTGGTACATGGGATTTGATTCCACTCAACAGATAATTCATTAACTGCCTAAGGTCAGTGTGGTATAGCAGAAAGACTGTGGGTTTGGATTCATAAGACATGACTTTGAATCTCAGCTTTGCTATTGACTGCTTAGTTCTTAAACAAAGGAGTCTCAGTTTTATTGCTGGAACAGGACAATTTAAGAAGGCCATCAATAATATGGAGATCATTTAGAGAAGGGCCTTGATTCCAGATCATATGATGATTAGTTCAAGACTTTGGAAACATTAAGTCTAGAGTGGAGAAGCATCAGAAGGTAATTGATAGTTTTGTTTTGTTTTGTTTTGTTTTTGAGGTATTTGAAGGGCTATCATGAGAGAGAAGAGGTAGGCTATTCTGTTTGGCCCAAGAGCAGTCAGGAACAAGGTGAAAGTTGCAAAAAGACCAATCTAGACTTGATGCCAGGCCAAATAAAAACAAACAGACAAACAAACAAAAAGTCTGCTAACAATGAGAGCCACCCATAAATACATTGTGCTATCTTGGGAGGAAGTGGTTTTCTCTTCAGAGGAGAAAAATCAGTTGTCTGATATATTATAGTAGGGATTGCTTTGGGGTATGGGCTAAATAGATTGACCACTGGGGTACAATCTAACTCAAAAATTCTGATTCCTCATCTGTAAAAATGAGAGAAGTAGATTTGTTCAAAGTCAGTTAATTACTGATGGCTTAAAGGTCTCTTCTACTTAAAAAAAAAAAAAGGAAGAAACACTTGCCCTGACACCCATGGTTGACTCATATTGAGATTACAGAACACTAAAATCCCCATTTCTTTTTTGACAGAAATGGTCTAGCCACACTTCCTAAAACTATGTAAAAGAGACTTTATTTTTAACTTAAGTGTAAGACTTTATATGTATGCCTCTTCGTTTTCATCATTTGAGATTCAATGAATTGTTCTGTTAATCTGAAATGTGTTTTAGATTCAAACCCTATCATACAATGCATTATTATCCTTCTTTGATTTGTGCTGTCATCACATTTGATAAGCATACCATCTATAATTTTGTCTAAGCCATTGATAAAAGTGTCAAACAACACAGCACTAAGCACATATCACTGGACATTCCACAGAAAACCTCCTTCCAAGTTGACATTCAAATATTAGTGATACTCCTTGGGTCTCTTCATTCAACCCAATGAACCTATCTCTACTACTGAGTGTCTAGTCACATCCATTTTCTTCTCAAAAAAGGCCTAATAGACTTTGCCAAATGATTTTCTAAAATCCATATAAATTTGAGTACTATCTCCTGATCAGTAACCCTGTCAGGAAAAGGAAATGAAGGTAAAGGTGACTCATTCTTAATATAGCCATGTTGGTCTTTTGAGATCCTAATTTCCTTTTCTAGGTATTTCCTAGTCATCCATTTATTTTACAATCCCACCCTACCCCCAAAATCAAAGTGGCATTTACAATTAATAGTGCAAAGATTCCATTTTCTTCTTAAATTTGGAAAAGTATTTTTCTCTCCTAATCCCATTGACACTTCTTTTATTTTCCATGATCTTTCAAAGATCATTGAAGGAAATCAACTTTGCCATTTCTTTCAGTAAATAGATAAACTGTAACTTAAATTTTAATTCATCTAGGCTTTATGGCTTGAACTTATTGAATAAAACTAGATGCTTTCTTACCTCTCTCTCTCTCTGCTCTTTTTTTTTGAGTTTAAAGTGTTTATTTTTTGGGGGAGGGATTTGAAATACTGCTTTATTCAGTGATTATTATTATTATTTTTAATTTTTAATTAATTTATTTTGAATTATCATCTCTCACTTCCATAAGTTTTTGAGTTTTAAATTTTTTTCCCCCTTCCTCCTTACCTCCTTCCCCAAGATGACGCACAATCTGATATAGGCTATACATATACATTCCTATTAAACATATTTTCACATTAGTGATATTGTAAGGAAGAATTAGAACCAATAGGAGGAACCACCAGAAAGAGGAAACAAAACACAACAGAAGAAAAAAAAAACAGCAAATAGTATGCTTCGATCTGCATTCAAACTCCATAGTTCTTTCTTTGGATGTGGATAGCATTTTCCATCATGAAGCCTGTGAAGATGTCTTAGATCCTTGTATTGCTGAGAAGGGCTAAGTGTATCAATATTAGTCATCACACAATGTGGATGTTACTGTGTACAACGTTCTCCTGGTTCTGCTCACTTCTTCAGTGATTATTTTCATTTTTGTTTGTTAAAATATTTTTTCTTTTTTTTCTTTTTAATTTATTTATTTTTACTTTTCAACATTTACTTCCACAAGATTTTGAGTTCCAAATCATGTTATCATTACACTAAATTTTAATTTGCACATAGGTAATACTTAATTTTCCCACCAAATCTGAAGACATTTCTCCTTCTGAACTGAATTTAACACCTGTAAAATCCTGATAATTCCCAGGTGTAGTGGTTAGAGGTGCTAGTGACTTGGATGGTGTTATATGGTGCTTTGGATGGTCATCAAATGGGCAAATAATTAACTCATTTCTTCCTACTTCCCTAGATTTGTCTCTTGGATTAACACATTCCTTTTCCTAGTTGAACGGTAGTGTGTTAAAAAGATGTTTGCTGATTGATGTATTTTCCCACTATTTGCCCTAAATTTTAATTTTGTTGTTGTCGTTGTGGTTACTTTCACATTAAATTAAATGGTTATATTTAAGATCTAATGTGTCATTACTGTGACTGGTTGATTTGTATATAAATATGAATACATTATATATATATATAAATACATATATATATATATAGGTGACAGCTTGAGAGACATAGTAGTGAAAAGGGGAAGTATAATATCCCACAAAAGCCTTGTTCCATAGGACCCTGACAAAGTGTAGGTGGTGGTAAAGGCCCTTCTTTGGAAAGTAGATTTTCCACTACTTGGAACGAGTAAGCCAGAAAGTGGGTGAGAAAGGTACATCATGCAGGTATTACTTATGAAATATTCATTTCATCGGTTGTTCTATAAATCAAATGAGCTAATATATGAACTGTAACCATTCTATAAGATCTAGGTAAAAGTGAATTGATGTTATTATCAGGATTTTGAATAGAGTTGGTGGTCAAGTTACAATGAGAAATCTACCTTGCTTTGTCACATTATATTAGGGGAAAAAATCCTGACTAGAGGAGTATTTCATCAAGGAGAGTCTACAATGCCTATTAAATGTTATTGGGAAAATATTGATAATGATCTGTAAGGCTTATGACATATTTTACATGCATTATTTCCATTGATAAGAGACAGCAGGAGACAGCACAATTTAGCAAGCAGATAGAGACCAGGACTTTGAACTCAGGGTGGTTTAAATTCTCCTTCTGATACATCTTAGCTGTATGACCTTGGGTAAGTCACTTAACCCCCCCCCAGGGTCCCAATTAGCACTCCAAGAATTTAAGAGCCTAGGGAGTTATGGATTTTCAGAGTAGAAAGTGTTTCCACAACTGAGACTTCCAAACCTGCTGAAATCACAGTTCTGGAATAAACCAAAAATCTCATTTGATCTTTACAACAAATCTGGGAGGTAGATGTTACTAGTATTATTATCCCTATTGGAAAAGCAAAACAAAACTAAACAAAACACATGCTCTGAGGGGTTTACTGTTGACTGTTTACATAGTTAATGAAGATCAAACTTGGGATTCAAGTTCGAGTCTCTCTTGGCTCCAATATCAACGCCCTTCACAATTTTTCTAGGATTCATTTTTACCGGGTTTTTTTGGCCAATATTTTACCAGTTTTAATAAAATATTATAGTTGATATTTTGAAGATATTTGCCTGGACACAAATATCAGTACATTTTTGCTTTTTATCCACTTTTGTTATTTATATTTCTACTTTTACTTATTTTTAAAGTTTTTTTTTTTCCCTCCTTAGTTCTGGAAGAAAAAGTGGAAAGCAAGGAGAGACAATGGGAGGGAAAGGGTATTACAAGAGTTACAGATGAAAAAGTATCCACCAAAGGACAAAGAAGCACAGAGAATGAGAGATGAATGTTACAAAAAGAAAATGGGAAATATCAAAGCTCCTAAATTCCTCATTTTGAAGTGAAAAGATCAAGAGACACTAAGGACAGAGACAACCTGGCAGGAGTAACATCTTATTCTTCTATCAGACAATCTCCAAAGGCTTTGGGAAATCTGTCTGCCTTTTCCTAGTTCTGATTTAGAAATGGACAGTGCCATTTATGAAAAGTAAAGGGGTAATCTCTGTGTGATTCACATTTTGAAAATCTGCTTTTATATTCAGTTATAATAGACTTACAAAGAACCTAAAGATGTGGAAATTCCTTAAAAACAGTTAAAATATTTTCATTAACCGTGGAAAATTGTAAAATGCAGCTAATTAATATGGTTCTTTGAGCCTAGATGCTAAAGAGAACACAAACAAGAGTTTAATGAGCAGGACTGAATTGGAAAGTCAAAGAACTTAAGAGACAGGCGATTTCCTTGATTGAGGCCTTGATGTGGATACAGAGGATCTAGGTTTGAATCTTGGCTCTTTCACTTGTTAGCTGTAGCTCTGTGAGAAATTGAAGTAACCAGGACAGAGCAACTTTGCCTTTTTCTTGGGGCACCGATATTTAGAAGGTGCTAATGGCACTAGAAATTTTTCATAAGTGTAGAAACAGCTGAGTTTGTCCCTAAATAATAATTAATAACTATAACAATAGCTAACGTTTGTTGTTATTGTTGTTCAGTTTGTTTCAGTCATAGCTGACTCTTTGTGACTCCATTTGAGGTTTTCTTGGCAAAAATACTGGAGTGGTTTGCCATTTCCTTCTCCAGCTCATTTTATAGATGTGCAATTGAGCCAAACGTGGTTAAGTGACTTCCCCAGTTTTACATAGTTAGTAAGTTTCTGAGGCCAGATTTGAATTCATGAAGATGAGTCTTCCTGACTCCAAGTCAAGCACTGTATCCACTGCACCACCTACCTGCTTCAGCTAATATTTATGTAATACTTATTATGTTCCAGGCACTGTGGTAAATGCTTTACAATTATTATCTCATTTGATCCTCACCACAACTCTGGGAGATAGTGTTAACTCCATTAAACAAATAGAGTAACTGAGGCAAATGGATTAAGTGATTTCCCCTAAGTCTCACAACTAATCAGTGTCTGGCTAGGTTTGAATGCAGGTCTTCCTGACTCCAAGCCCAGCACATTATCTACTGAATTAACTAGCTGTTCCTAATTATTTATCAAAAATAATTTGTTTAATTGATTGATTCAACAAACCAAGGATTTTTTAAGTATGTCAGACACTGCTAAGTTCTAGAAATACAGATTCAAAACAAAAAGCAGTTTCTCCCTTCAAAGAGCATGTGTTCTAGAAGTCAACATGTACACAGATAAGTAAACATAAAAAATATAAAAATAGATATAAATTGTTGTCAGATGCAAAGGACATTAGTCATTTGGATGAACAGGAAAACCCTTGTATAGAAGTTTGTACTTGAGCTGAATTTTGAAAGTATTCTAAGTAGAAGTTTCAAGGAGGACATGCATTTTAAAAATAAAAAAAGGTGTGTGCAATGGCACAGAGATGGTAGATGAATGGCATTTTGGGGGAACAGCAAGTAGGCCAGTTTGACTGGATTGGAGTGTGTAAGGATGAAGGATACCTAAAAAACCTTAGTTAAATTAGAAAACTTTCGCCTAGCTCTTGTGCTTTCCCCACGTGCATCCTTTACTGAGAGTGTTCTCCATTCTTGAGGTCAGTCATTTTGAATAAGAAAGTCAAAGATCAAAGGTCAGAGAGCCAGTACAGACCAAAGACATTGCTATCCTGCAAGAAAAGTAATAGTTTAATACTTGACTCCTATTGCATCAGTATCCTCATTTTTAATTAAGAATTGTATACATGCATGTGGAAAAGTTCCTGGTGTGCCCATAGCTGTGATCATGTTTGCATGGCAGAAACAAATGAACTACAACTCAGCAGAGCTGGTCAATGTTATTTAACATGTTCTGGTGCCTTAGTCAAAGTCAACGTGTATTGGTCCAGTTGACCATGCAATTATCAGGATATACTATCAATTTTGTGCAGACGCCTTTCCAAAATAGTCTTATTGTTCCTGAAGGTAGGAGTGAGAAACTCATTAGCTTGAAAGACCAAGATAACCAAAATGAAAGATTTTAAGTTTGCCTTGTAGACTTCTTGGGCCCCAGTCACTATTTAATGTTTGCAGAGCCAAGATCCAACAGAGGCAGTCATTTAGGCCAGGTTTTCCTATCTCAAAGGCCACTCCTCTAAGACACTGTGCCTTGCTGCCTCTGGTGAATGAATAGATGACGCATTTATTAAATGCTTTCTATGTACCAAGAAAAATGATAATTTCTTATAAGTAGCAATAGCCATCCATTTTTCCATAGTGTTTTAAGATTGTAAAGCACCATACATGCACATAAATACACATATGTATATATGTATGTATATATTACAGAGTCATACATATGTGAGTGTGTGTAGGTACCTGTATATATACCTACATTTGTAGGTACACATACATATATGTATATACATGTATTATACCTATATGCATATATATGCATAGACATGTGTGCATACCAACATACACATATACATTATTTCACTTGATCCTTATAATAACCCTGAGTTAAGTATCATTATTAACTCTGTTTTGTGGATGAGAAAAATAAAACTCAAAGAACGACTTGCCCATAATCACAGAGAAAGTTTAAATCAGAGGCAGGACTCAAACCCAGGTTATTCTGACCCCAAGTTTAGCATTTTATTCACTCAGTGTATCATACTGCTTCTTAAGTCACAAAAATCACAAATAACTTGGTATTCTTGGAATGATTTTTCAAGGACACAGGAAGCGGGACCTTGCCTAGCTGATTTTTTAAAAAATAATACACCAGTGATTCTTGGGAATTTTGTCAACCTGAGGAGCATACAGTGTACAATCCATCTATAACTTAGTGGACAAGTCCTAGGTAATTGCTAGGAGTATTTGGAGGTTAAATGATTTGCCCAGGGTCATACAGCTAACATCTTTCAGAGGTAAAGTTTCAATGTAGGACCGCCTGGCTCCAAAGCAATATTCTATTTACTTCTCCAATGCCACCCAATTAATGAAAAGAGGTGAAATCTTGAACAAAGACTTCAAAAACAAAGCTCAGTGTCAGGCACCCTAATGTTTAGATCTATCTAACAGCCCTTAACAGTTCCTGGTTAATCATGTGAACACTATTACATGATATTAGAAATAGAAGAGACATTGAGTTCTTGGCCAAGTTCAAAAGGTCACTGATAATATACTGCTTTGGGGAGAAGGTTAATGATGAAAAGATTACAGAGCATCATCTCTGTAAGAGATAATACTAGGTGCTTTGCTAGGTATTAGTGTCCACAGATATCACAGAATTGGCATGAATATATTAATTTCTCCATGGTCATTATATGACTTAAAAAATTGATATAAATCAAGTCTTTTTAGCCTTGTAATTAGTGCTTTCTCATCTATTCAGAGATTCATTTTGTGTTTCCATTTGTCACATTCCCTTACATCAAATAGCCTCCTGTAAGGCAATGTCTTTGAAAATTGATCCTGTAGCTTCAGCCATTCTGTCGAGCTCTATTCAGCTGACTAGGTAGAGCTGACAGTGGATAAAGTAATTCTTGAAAGCCTTGTGCCTTCTTTCTGCAAGTGGAAAGAGAAAGAATACAGCAACATCCCTACCTTGTGGATCTATCTTGATGGCAAGTAACTTTAAAATTAATAATGAGCTCCAAGGAGTCATTAAGGATAATATTGTCTATTCAGATGTGGGAAACTCTTTGATTTAAGTTTTCAGAATAACAAAAGTTTTGGCTTCTTTGCATAGGAATTCAGCACTTTTACATTTACCTGTAGAATGAGGGAGAATTTGTGAGCCTCCAAATATATTTCTGGACAACAGAAATGGACAACAACGTTCCATGATTTTCTCTAACCTAGGAAATTGGCTTTAACCATATTTCCACATTATCCCCTATGCAAAACACACACACACACACACACACACACATGCACACACACACACACACGCACATGCAAATCTTGTTTCATGCTCACATAAAGGCAGTAAAATATAAGTTTCTTGAGAGCAAGGGGTTTGCTTTCACATTTTTTGATTGATTTGATTGATTTCATCTTTGAAACCCTAGTACTTATCTTAGTATCATGTACATAGTAAAATATGTACTTAATAATTGTGAATAGAATTAGGAGAAATACACTGGCAGTTCCTTTATTAAACTACTGAAACATGGGATAATTTTTCCAAAGGAAAGAAATGTCTTCCAGTAGAATTCAATTATGATATCCTACCATGGTGTGATTTTTCTGCGGCCTCTGAGATTAAAGTGGTGGAACACAGGCTCTGGTAAGTCCCACCAGGTTGTTGAGGCTTTGAGAAATAGCCCAATGTCTTTATCCAAGGACTAGTATAACCAATTTCAGAGGGGATCATCATTAGAGAATTTTATGATGAATTTATTTGGCCTCAAAAACTCAATACATTTCTGCTAAATATAATTTGAGAAACATTTAATTGATGACTGGCAACAAAGATGAATAATACCTTAGCTAGATAACCCATATAATTAGTATGGCTAAACAGGTGCAGCCAGGGTACTCATGCAGAGGAAGCTATTTTGCACATTTAAGAATTTTGGATATTCCATGTCAAACAATTAGGAACAGGAAATGAAAGACTCAGCATAGATTTCTAACTTTGTTGGTGATCTAGAGATGGTTCTAATGTGCTCTTATGCAAAAAAAAAAAATTCATGATAGACATTTTAATATCCTCTAATCAGTAATCAATTTAGTCTCCCTGACTTGAAGTCATCTGAGGGTATTACCCTTCCTAACTATTTGTGTATCCTTGGTTGTTCCTAGAGTTTTGGCTACTTGGATGAATCTATTATGGCCATATAGTTTATGAGTACTCACATTGAGAACAGGACTTCTTGTAAAGGATGTCAATCTCTGTCTTCAGGAATGGAATGGGGATTAGGCAATAAGAGATTTGCAATTAAGTTAATATTGTAGGCAGAGCCATAACCAGCAATATTTGTGCCAAGGGCAAGATAATAAAGCATTCCTAGGGTAAACAACATGAAACATTGTCTCAAATCAGTATTTTAAGACAAATTTATTGGAAGGTGGGGATAGCACTTGAACTCTATTACATTCTCTAAGGTAAGCCTGTTTGCAATACATGATCCTAAAATTAAGTAACCCATTCTTATGTAATGAAAAAAGAGATCTTAGGCAAATCACAACATTTGAGATTCACCTTTTTTTTTTCATTTAAAAAGATTCCTTGATGGTCCCTTTGGCTGATTTAAAAAAAAATCACTGGTTTTGAAGGTGCTTTATTCTTGTCCCTGGAGGACTAAGCATCTCCTAGCAATCACAGAGATGAGCCAAAATGTGTTTGACTTTTGCTTACAACTGATTCACAGAAATACAGATTTGGTAAAGTTGAAAGGGACTCTTTTATTCCTCTATTTCCTATCAACCTTAATTAACTGCTTAAATCATGAATATTAAAACCATCTTTAAAAAGAGATGACTTTTCTAAATAGAATAACACTTGAATCACAGTGATGGCTTAAAATAGCCTCCATTAGATAAAATGCAGGTTGATTGATTTTAACTGACAAATAAAAATTGCCACCAAGTGCTCTGAATGGGTAATGGGTAGAAACAGGTCCATAAGAAGTATCAGATAGCAACCTTTAACCTTTTTGTATTTTTGTGTGCATATGGTATTAAAGGAATGAATGAATGAATGAAAATATTCTTAAGTATTTCCTGTGTACAAAGCACTAAACACTAGAGATACAAACAAAAAGTTAAGACAGTCTCTGTCCTCAAGGAGCTCACATTTTATTGGGGAAGACAACACTTGTGCAACTACAAGTCATATAGAAATGTCTCATGATCCATAGGGTGCAGCAGCAAAATAGATGGTAATACCCCTTCTTTAATGCCATTTTCACTGATAAAATCATATAACTTCCTCATGTTGAACCATTTGACAGTGCCAAAGATTTTAGTGACAAGATTTTTTTTTCTTTTCTTCCTTGCCCCCATCCTGGGTCTTTAGTAGCTGTGTGTATAGCATCTGCAGGAGCAGTTGCTAAGCTGTATCTTCACAGACTTTACTTCCCAGAATGATATCTGGGGACATTATTCTACAAGCATTGCTATTCCTACAGTTTTAGAGTTCAGGGTCCTGGGCTATTATTACCAAGGTCTGAGGGGAGAGAGTGATGGTGGTGGTTTGACTTGCTGGCACAAGATTCTTCTTTCCTCAGGGTATATCACTACTTTAGCAAGGCTGGCCTGCCTGTTCTGTGTATGATCAGAGGGTGGGAATTGTTGATCCCTTTTCCTCCAGAATTGCTATCCTGGATGACAGATGATGATGATGATGATGATGATGATGATGACGGAAAGGAAGGGAATAAGAATTTACAAAGCAACTACTAAATGCCAGTTGCAGTGTAAACAATATATATATATATACACACACACATGTACATACATATGTGTATATACATATACATACTCACATATGTATATATGTGTTTGTGTGTATGTATGTATTTGTGTGTGTGTGTGTGTGTGTGTTAATTGAACCCCACAGCAAACCTGTAGGGTAGGTGCTAGATTTTGATAGTGATTAATATTTATAGATCACTTTGTTTTGCATAGTGATTTTCATGTTTTCTCATTTGATTCTCACAACAGTCTTTGCTGGTTTTAATAGAATAATAGCAGCAGTCATGAGTCATGCTATTATTATTTCCACTTGGCAGATGACAAAACTAAGGCACAAAGCAGTTAAGTGATTTACCTAGGTTCACAGAGCTAGTAAATTTCTGAGGCAAGATTTGAACTCAGGTGTCATTCAAAGACACTCGTTCAGCTACCCAAGAGTTAGATGCTATTATTACCCTCATTTTATAGATGAGGAAAGTAAGAATGAGAGATGCTAAGTGATTTGCCCAGGATCCTACAGCTAGTAAGTATCTAAGGAGATTTTCAAACCCAGTTATTCTGACTCCAAGATTCACTTAAAACAATTTATGCTGCAGTTGTCTATTTAAGAACAAATTTCTTTCAGCAAGAGAGGTACAACTATATTATATTTTATTTTTTTAAAGGTGTAAACTAGGTTAATTAAAGAAATCTGTTATTACCTCTAGCATACCTAAGGACTATATGCAGATATTGAGAAAAAAAGTAGAAACTTAGAGAAAATTAATTCACATTTAGGTTTTCAGCCATTTAATATCACTTTCCTCTCAGATTCTTTCACCTTGAAGGCTTTAGAACTGGCTAATCACTAATTACAGAAAATTCTAAATCTAGAGAAGAAGAACAGCTCTAATTAGAAACATGAACCTGGAGTGGTTTGTGTGAAATTTTTTGGAATTTATAGAGAAGGGGGTGAATAGACAATGCTTAACATTTTAAAATCTGTGTGGCTGTGGCAAAAACTGGGGACAGCATTGTCAAAATGGATCCATAAAAACCGAACTCCATCAAATCTTAGAGTACCAAACAGAAAAGAGGTGATAGTACACTTCCTCCATCTCATTGTTAGACTGCAAACCTTATCCATTACATTTAGTACATTGAGAAGCCCCCTAGAACAGGATTCAGAAGATAGATTCAAGCTCTGACTCTTCTACTAACTAATTACAAAACGTGGGGCAAGGTGGTTTATTTCTCTGGGCCTCACTTTTTTCATTTACAAGTTTAATGACTTAATGTAGAAGACCTTGAGTCTCTATTTTATGATTCTATAGGAAAACGAGATATGACTTCATTAAAAAAAAAGAAACAGGTGATATATGTCTCAGTTGTATCCCTATGTGGGGGAGGAGGAGTGAGAAAGGATTTTCCTCAAATTTTGCTTATTTTCCAAGAGGTTAGAACAATGGATTCCAGAGAATGTCGAGTACTTTATAGTCCACATATTTTTTTTGCAGGGACCTATTGAAATTGGTTCTCATAAGCAATAATCTTTAATGAGTACCAATAGTCAAAGGCTTATGCTTTTGTTTGTGTGCAAACTCGTTTGCAATTTCTTGTTTAGAGGGTTGCTAAAGACTGAGTGGGTAAATGACTTATCCAGGGACACAAAGCTAATAAGCATCAGAGACAGAATTTGAATCCATGCCTCCCTTTGCTTCTTAGAATCCTGAGATTCCTTCAAAGCACTGCTTTTCTTTTAATGAGAGTGATGATTAAATAAATTGCACCCCATATTAGCTATCACAAAGAAACTATCTTTGCAAACCCTAGCCTTGTTTTTTTCTGTTTAATGAATATTGAAAGCAATAGATACTATGTTTTACTATTTAAATATGCATATAAAAAGTATCAGAAGCTTCCTTTAAGCTATTAATATGACACTAAAATCCAGAAGCATGTGTACAGTGCTTAATCTTGGTTGTAACCTGAAACGATCACCTTCAATCACTGTCAGTCTGTGGAGTCCTCCTTCTTTAGCCTCTCCTCTACTTTGATTCACTCCAGCAGCCAAGTCAATGTCTGGGGCGCCTTGCAGGGTGGTTTAGAAGCTTCAGAAACCCCCTATGATCCTGTGATCTATTTATCAAGAAATGACATTTGTGCCTCAGAACTGGCAATCCACTGGCATTCACGCAAACTACTGGGATAGCTGCTAGTAATGTTCTCAATTGTAAACTGCTTGGGTTCAGCATTGCATTGTTGAAAACTCTCTTTTGGCTGCTTTTGGATTCACCTTCACACTTTTCAAAATGTGCTTTCCAATGAATGATTCAGCCAGGAGGGAAAGCAGCCAGAAACTCTGTTTCACTTATTGCTGCATCGTGCTTGGGGGCCTTAGACCAGTGCTGCTAGAGAGTAGAAAGTGTATGACTTGTTATGGTGATTTTAGTTAGAGTTGTTGATTAACAAGACCTTAGGTTGACTGCCTCTCCCCCTACCTTGTTGAATTAGGCCATTTTCAGTGTACCAGGATACACTTAGAAAGAAGAAACTAGCAAATATTTAAGGTAGCAAATGCATCACTAAAATAGGTATGAAAATAGGCTTTCTGGCAGGCCTTCTGGTTGTGTTTCTGCCACTTCCATTTTCCAAATAATAATTTCTTTTCTGTCTTTGAGGTAGAGTATTCTATTATGGTCATACTATCTTATAGGAAGTAATAATGACAATCTGGAAAGGCCATTTTAAGTCCTGGAATACAGTATGTTTTTCAGTTATTGCAGGCTTCTTAAGGGAAAAAAGACATTTCCCTACATCCCTTTCCCCTCCAAAAGGAATTCCCACACAGCTTTAACTAATAATATGTGTCTAGCACTCTAAAGTTTACAAAGTCCTTACCTACCTTCCTTTCTTTAAGCTTCACAACAACTCAGTGTGGTAGGAAACATAGGTATAATTATGCCCCTTTTAGAGATGTGAAAACTGAGGTTCAGAGATGTTGAGTGATTGGTCCATGGTTATACAGCTAGTAAGTATTAGGAACAGCATTTGAACTCAAATCTTACCTACTGATGGTTCCATTCAGAATCTCTGTGATTCTAAGACGTAATTTGCATAGATTGCAGCTCACTTTCCCCACCACCATTTCTAACTCCATCATACTTAACATTTTCTACATGCCATACATTTCCATTCCCTTCCATTATGCCATCTAGAATCTTTGTTGTATTGTTAATAAACTGCAATTCATATTAGATCTCTGTCCTCCCTCCACAAATCATTTTGCATACTTGTAATACTTCCTTATACATGCATAATTGTCCTTCCAAAACTTCCTTAAGGAATTGCTTCATATTTTGTCTGTATTCCTGTTATTTAGCACAGTGCCTCACACCTTATGTGTGTTTAATAAATGCTTATTGAATTCCTGAATACAAGAGCATTCATATTAGAAAGGGTCCTTGGTCTTTCCATTCATGGGATAGAAAGTTCATTCCATTGATGACCCCACAGAGCACAACTTGGATTGGATTTTACTAAAGAGAGAAACAGAGCCAGAGGGAGAGAGACAAAGATAAACAGTGTAGAAACTTCCATCTGTTTAAATAACAATAGTTGGCAATAATATAGTACTATATTATAGTACTATAATATAGTACTATACTACAGTAAAAATATATTAGTTTTGCTAAGTGCCCTCTATACTTTGTCTCAGTTGTTGTTCATACCAAACCTGTGAAATAGATGCCATAAGAATTATTATCTTCAATTTACAGCGAGAAAAATGAGTTTCAGAGAGTTTAAGTGACTTGTCTATCCATAGTTATATTACTAGTAAATAACAGGGGCAGAATTTGAAGTCTTCTTAACTCCAAATGTAGCACATTGGTTTCTAGGCTTTGCTGCCTCTCTCTTCAGCACATAAGTTTCTCCCCTTTTCTGTAGGAAAGCAATAATTATTAAATGTGCTGGGGTTTTGGGGAGGGACAGGATGTATGATCTGCACTGTAAGAGGGAACTTCAGGATCCTCCTTGGTGCTGACCCAACAGGTACAGTCAAATACTGAGGTTTTGGAACTGAGGAGAGCTAAGCTGTACTGTTATGAATCTTGTTTCAATGCAGACATTAAAGGAGTCATCACATTTCCTCTTTTATAAAGAAAATGATGAAAGAAAAAAAATAGAGTGGGTGGACAGAGCAGCTTCTCCATCATCGTCAACCTGTCAAGCAAATAAGGAGACTTCCATATGTCACAGTACTACAATTAAATTGGACTAAAATACTGTGCAAGAACTATGCTGTCAATAAAGAGAGGTCAAATGCTGACAAAAACTAGAGAAAGACAATGACCAATATGATGTCCATGTCAGACAGTGAAT
Source organism: Vombatus ursinus (assembly GCF_900497805.2). NCBI lineage: Eukaryota > Metazoa > Chordata > Mammalia > Diprotodontia > Vombatidae > Vombatus > Vombatus ursinus. The sequence goes on along the minus strand of NW_020951957.1, from coordinate 10,651,360 downwards.
ATGGTTATATTAAAGCTGATGAGCAGACAAATGAGGAATGGAGTGTGCTCATTAAAAGACATTACTCTACCATTACAGATATAGGTGTCCAAGGTCAACATCACTCTTGAATTTATGCCAAGTCTATCTAAACTTTAGAAAGGACAAAAAAGTTTCTTTTTTAATTTTATTGTTAGTTCTTTCCATATATGAGCCCTCCATCATCCATCTCAAAAACAGGAAAGTCACACATGACTCCAAGCCCAGTGTTCTCTCTACTGAGGAACCTAAATGCCTCCATAAAAAGGTTACCGAAGCCCAAATTTAGAGATCAAACTCAGTTTTTCATATACCTCACTTTATTGTCGTCCAGTAAAAGTAAGATCGTGGAATAAATCCCAATATCAGGTATAAATCAGCACTTTTTCTCCACTATCCAGAAATATGTTTCCTAGAAATACATACATGCATACATACATACACACACACATATATACATATATATGTGTGTGTGTATATATATATATACACAAAGAGAGAAAAACAGACAGACAGAAAGACAGGCAGACAGAGACACAGAGAGAAACAGACATGAAATGACTTTAGAATCCATCTATGCCAAACCCCTAAATATTGTAGATGATGAAACTGAAAACCATAAGGGTTAAGTGACTGCCCAAGATTACAAAGGTTATGAGAATCTCCCAAGGATGTTTTGAGAATAGCCTACTAATAGAAATCATTACATTCCCTAAGTCAATGTAATAAACTGGACATTGGATTGAGATGCCAATATTTGCTTGACTTTCAAGGTCATCTCTGTTTGGTAATGCTTTTGTTATCCTTTCTTTCCAATCTCTTTCAGAGATAGAACCATGTTGACCTCTTCTGCTTAAACAGCACCCATGGAATCTAAACAGTTGGCCAAGGTGCAGTACAAGCCCAAACAAAGAAATACAGAAACAAAAATCAGTGGAATCTATTGGCCATAAAAAAAAAGAAAATTCTTCAGTGGAAGGACCTATTATTTTTTCAAGACCATGAGAAATAGAGTTTTCAAAACTGATTTGACCTCTCTACCCCAAATTTATTTTTTTTCTTAAAAACAAAATCTTTTATTAATGGATAGAAGGCTAAAAAATGGAGACAGGAAGACCTGAGTTTGAGTCTCACTTCTGATACCTTCTAAGCTGTGTGACTATGGAGAAGTTATTTAATTTCTCTGAGCCTCCATTTTCTCATCTGTAGAATGGAGATAAGAATACCTGTAGCATTTTTTTTAATCAAAGAGTAGTAGTGAAGAGGTGCTATGTATGCACCAAGTTATGTATGCAAAATGCTTCTCAAAACTTAACATGCAATATAAATGTCTGATGCTATCATCTTTTCTTCTCACTGTTGATTTGCTTCAACCTTAGTCATATTTGCCCATTGTCCAAAGCGAGAGTTAATTTGATTTACAACTGTGCTCTGGATTTAGGTTTCTCTGAAAAGAAGTTCACCTAGTTGCTGTGGAGGAGCCACTTAAGCACTGAAATGAAATTTAAATTGCAAATTTAAACTATCAGAAACAAACACCTGTGAGTGTTCCATCAGGCAACTGCTGATTTTTAACCAAATCAATAAATTGTAGCCGGACATCAAATTTGTACCACCCCATCCAAACAAACCCTGACTATCTTCTTATTATCATAAAAGCAATAAAATGGCTTGCACAGCGTTCTTCCCTTAATTTGTCTTTCAGTCTGGACCATAAAGATAACAAAGTGCTTCATTCCCCAAGAATGCATTGTTTGACTGGGTATGTTTCTCACCACTGGAGTCTGTAGAGTATTGTTTTTTAATTTGCTGATGGAAGCCATCAATTAGAATTAGCAGGAGTGCTGGGAGAGAATAATGACAATAGTAAGGAGGAAAATAGAAGAATATCTTGAGTAAATTAATGATACATTGATTGCACATCTCATTGAATACATAGCCAGCCCTATTTTGTGATTAAGTAACCTACGGGTATGTCAAAAGCTGGTGGAGGAGGATCTGGTTGAAGAGTCCCCTAATTATAGTTAGAATGAGTCAACCTCTTGAATTAAGCATCAATAAGAGCACTGATAGCTTTCTAAGTGACAAGATAATAGGTGGAGTGGTAGAAGACTGTTTGGTGATCCTCTCAGAGACATTTATACTATTCAAGTCTTCATCTACTTCAAGGGAAGTCAAAGAGCCATTTGAATGGTCCTAGGGGCAGCCCTTAATGGACATGTAGAGTGCTTACACTTGTTTCTAATACAGTGATTTGAATGGCACCCACAATCCACATTTTAGGAAGGATATTAAAGTTGGCAATGGGCCAGATGCAACCTGGATGATAAGGGACATCAGTTTCATGCTCTATCAGGAACAACTAAAGGAATGAGAGTACTTAGTCTGAAGAGAAAAAGTGTCAGGAGGGACATGTTACTTGCCTTCTAGATTTGAATTGCCATCACAGAGTGGGATCAGACTTACTCTCCTTGGCTACAGTGGGAAGAACTAGAAATAATGGATGGGAACTTTTAAGTAAGAAAAATCTTACTAATATTTAGTCTTCCCAGAATATAAAGGGCTACATCATAGGGTAATGGTATTTCTCTCACTGGAGTTTCTCAAGCAAAGACAAAATGGTCACTTGGAAAACAAATTTTTGTGCAAGCATAAATTGGAAGAGACATCATCTGATGTCGCCTTTAATTCTGAGATCATGTGACTTTGGTGTGCTTTCACCAACATTTTTACTCACTAACAAGTAGATCTGGCCAAAAATTAAAATCTTGGAAATTACTCGTTAATTGATTAGAATTCAAAGACCTTTTTTTTCCCAGAAGGATACATTTAAAAAGAACTAGCAGATTCCCAAAGGCATGTTAGCATAAAAGAGTACCAAGTCAATTTATTAGGCCCCAAGAGGATGTGATATAGGAATAATTAAATTTCAATGGGAAAGAGAAAAAAAAATAGGAAGGGAAGACCTGAGTTGTAGTGTAGGTGAAAAGGCCAGAATAAAAGAGGGAAGGCTTGTTTGAAGGGGTCTCTCCTATGGGTTTCTGAAAGAAAAGAGGAGCATTCTCAAGAGAAAATGTGGAACCTATCTCCTCTTTCATCTTCCCTAGGGCCAAGCTAGCCTCTCTTGATTTATTAACACTAACAATGTTTTCTGGGCCAAAAAAGGTCTATGTGCAGAGTGGTAAAAACCTGTCTCTAATTTTAATCAACTCAAAAATGCAAATACCTTGGCATTAGCAAACTAATTATGTCTTTATTCAGTATTTTTGCATAGAATGTTAATATTATTCCAAATCCACTGGGAATTATTGCAACATTTTAGGAAAAAGTGGTAAAGTTTTGTGTATTTTAAACCCACCCACAGAAAGAATGCTATTTCCATTTTGACCAAGTAAGCCCAGTATAATTAAGTCAGTCAGACTGAATTAAAATTGCTAAATTAACATGGAGCCCTTTATGCCATCCACTGTAAGAATATAATTCTTAATTAATGTTTAAAATGCTGTTCATTTGTACTTGATATTTAATTTATACCTATAAACAAAGTCTGTAAGCTAATGGTAATTTAAATGTTTCTCCATGGAGGAAGCTGTCTGCCTTCAAATGGTGGGAAAGAATAAATACAAACATAAAGACTGTCATATTTCTTTTGTAATGAAAATCAACATTTCAATTTCTTTTTGTGCAATCTCAAATTAAATTAAAATTTCATAAAATATAAAAAGCCTCAAGTAGTGGAGATATGAACATATTTTTAAATATAACTCACCAAACCTGAAGACCAAGTTGTGTGATAGCATTTCTTGCAGGGCTGCTGGTTTCTAATTATTACATTATATAATTATTAAATTCTAGGTAAAATTATAATTGGAGAATCCAGAGTCAATAATAGAGAAAATGGTATGCCTCACTCTAAGGCATAATTTCACTTAGGTGCATAAAACTTGGATCTAGCTTCCTTAACAAAGGTCTATCAGTTCTTCAAATTAATATAGAGGTTTCAATGCAATCCAACTACATGTTTTAGTGATCAAGTCTATATTTTGTTTGTATCTCAAAACATTTGTATTTCTCTAACCTTACACACCTATCAACTGCTTATGTATGAAGCAAAGATTTATAAGCATATATCTTTTGCATATATGTGTGTATGTATATATATGTACACATATTGTATGCACATATATACACAAACCTATATATATATGTATATATAGTAATTTTTATTCTTAAAGCTAACAATTCTATCCTTTGCATTTTTCCTTTACATTTTTTTTAACTACTAGTAATTCCTAGGATATGATAGAGTGAGTAAGTGTGTACTATGCGTCAGACACTGTGCTAAGCCTTAGGAATACAAGTAAGAAAAAGAAAGATATTCCTTTTTCTCAAGGACCTTACAATTTAATGTAACAAGACAATACATAAAAGGAAGCCAAAGTGGGGATGTTGGGCTCTGTATCAGAAAGTACTCAGTGCAGGAACATGGTGATGTTGAAACCAAGCAGAGCATTTGGTGGTAAATGAAGAGGTGGCTGAAATTTAAGTCTTCTGTAAAAGGAAGCTATGGGAGGGATTTGGCTTATTCTTTTTTTTGGTCTTTTTGTTTTGTTTTGTTTTCGGTTGCAGCATTTCCTCAGAGCAATCATCTCTCTCTGTAATCTCAATACATCTTCCAAATTCCATTCAAAGACATTATTAATAACAGCATAACAGATTGTAATGTAAAATTTACAATTCTTTTAATCTCCATATTATTTCAAGGTGATATACTTAACCACCAATGGGATATGTATTCCATTTGATGTTATTTTGTCAAAAATCAGTCAACAACTCTGAACATTTTTTTTTCCTCCAGACACGAATGGTAATTCCCAGATGTTGAGCTGAATCAGAAATCCTATTTTTTTTGGTTAATATATTTTGATACTTCTATGGATAACAGTTTTCATCAATGTGACTACTCTTTTCACTGCTATAGTTTGCTACCTGTATATCTTACATCCAATATACTATAATTTTTGCTCATATCCCTCTATAAATCTTGAAAGAGAATTTGCTCAAAATAATGGAGAAGTCCTTCCTCTGGTTCTTTTAATATTTTGTGGATAGCAGTGTAGCAAGCAAGAGTTCACCTGACATCCTTCACTGACCAACTTGGTGTGTTACTTGTATAATTTAATGTTGTAATCTGGCCAATAACCATCTTTAGAACAATTCTCTCCCCCTCCCAATGTGGCTAGTTACGACAATCTCTTTTAAATTAATTTGGGTTTCGTTGAGAAGCCTTTTTAGGGTTTCAGGGTTAAGTGAAGTTTAATGCCATGTCATCTATGACTAGGAACATTTATAGAACATTGGCACTGATGAGAAATCTTTCAGTTTGAACTGTGTAGGACATTCTGCATGACAGTATTTAACATCTCAGGTAGTGGCCTATCAGTTCACCTTTGAAGAAAGATAGCAATTCTAATTGGAAGTGAGAAGGGAGTTCATTCCAATCTTGGCGTATAGTTTGTATGAAAGCATGAAGATGAAAGAGATTAAATGCCAAATTCAGGGAGCCAAAAGTAGTCCTGTTTGGCTAAATTTTAGAATGTGTGAAGGAGAGCAATGAAGAATAAGCTTTTTGTACTGAGCTTTTCAATTTTTAGTTAGACCATTCCATGGAAAGCAGATGTAGTTATTGACAAAATCATAATTAAAACTTTTCCACTATTATAGAACCTGAATGTTCAACTCTATACCATGATGAAGTATCAAAAGAAAAGTTACCTTGATATTTCAGAATGCATTCATTGCCTAAAAAAAGAGGAGTTCATTATAGTTATACAATCTTCTTATTTGAGTCATGCAAAAGCATTGAATTGATTGATAAATTATACAGGCAAACCAGATCTGGTCCGAAGGTAAATTCAGGAAAGTTGGATTTTATTTGGTATGACTGTCTGGGTAGGAACTGATAATCTAAATAGCTGCCCAATCTCCGTACTATGTCTTACACTATAGACACAGCATGTAAATTTACTTACAAGCAAAGTAGAGACCAATTCTGATGTTAATTCCATCTGAAACAAAACAAGTGGCATGAAATCTTATGTAAGTGTTATTCACAGAGAGAAATGTACCAATGTGTCCCAGAAGTCACCAGAGGATATTATAGCTTCTCACAGGTTGGTGGTGGGTTATGTTGCAGTGAGAAAAATTCTTACACTTAACCTCTGACTCTCTCTTTTCAAAATAAGAAGTTTGGAGAAATGGTGTTGTTTTTCCCCTTTACGTGGCTACTGTATATTTATTGTGATATTTATCCTTTGAGATACATTAGAAGGCTGCATTTAACCTGAGACAGTTCATATTTTTCATTCAGTGTCTGTGCTTAGCACATCCTGTTATAAGAGCTCATGGGTTTTCAAATGATGTGTGAAATCATATCACCTACTTTTTTTTTTAAAGCATCTTGACATAGATCCATATGCTCTATTATTAAGTACTCAAAATTATTTGAGTTGTATTCTATATTTTCTTGAGAGTTAAGAGAAAGACTATGGTTATTATTTTAAAATTCTTTTTTCATTATGCCTGAAAGCAAAATGTCACTTAAAGATAAAAGGATAGCAGTCCTTCAACTAGAGAGAAAGCTGAAAAATATTGTAAAATATATATTTTCACCTTCATCAAAATCCTGTATTATTTCCTTCTTGTGCAATGGAGATAACCCTGATTTCTTGAAATCTATGTCAAAGGAATCAAGCTCTTAGAAAATCTTTGCAAGCTAGAAAGTTTTCCAACATGGGTCCAAAGAGAGATTGTATTTTGTGAAAGGACCAGCCTAGCTAATTTCAGAGACACTCTTCACTAGAAGACCAGAATCAGCAAGATGAACATCATTGGTCAAAGCTACTCATAAAGACCATCTAAGACATGAAATAGGTTGCAAAACATGCCACTGAGAGAGTAATCCCACTAATAATCAAGGTAGCTGAGTGTACAGTACATAGAACACTGGGCCTGGAGTCAGGATGATTTGAGTTCCAAGTCCAGCCTCAGAGAACTTTGAACTGTGTGACCTAGGGCAAGTCATTTAACCTCTATTTGCTTCAGTTTTCTCAACTATAAAATTGGGATAATAATAATACTTAACTCCAAGGGCTGTTGTGAGAATAAAATGAGATATTTGTAAAGCACTTAGCACAGAACCTTTCACAGACTAGGTCTTATTTAAATGTTAGATATTGTTATTAATAATAACAATTATTATTATTAATAAAATTGAAGAATTTTGGCAGTACTCAAATTTATATTTGAAATAAGGCAATGAGACAATATTGCTACAATATTCCTAATGATTTTTATGGATTCTTTCACCATCAGTTTGACTACAATGATATCTCTGAATTCTGAAATCTGAGAGTCATCAATGATTATGTTGTGTTTCTACTTTATATACTAGGTATAGATGGAATATTTAATGCTTCTAATGGCCTAGCTCTCTGTTGTTGGAGGCATTCAAAAAGAGGTTGAATGACAAGGTATATTGTGCTTTTGATATCTATTTCAGGTAAAGGTTGAATTAAGTGTTCTCCAAAGCCTCCTCCAATTTTAAAATTTATATGATTCTATGATTTGGGGTGATTGACATATTATGAACTACTTCATAGTACCATAGATCTGGAGCTAGAAGAGACTTCAGAGATGATATAGTTCAACCTCCACATTTTGCAGATAAGGAAATTTATGCCCAGCAAGGTTGAGTAATTTTCCCAAGGTCATACAGGATTTAAACCCAATTCCACTAACTGCAGAACCAGTGCTCTTTCCTCTGTGCCTCTTAGATATAAAAGAGGCCGCAAAGGTCACCTGGTCTAATTCTTAGCTAAAGCAGCAATCTGCTCTATAATATTCATAAGAACTGATCATTTAGCATCCATTTGAATAATTTCCAAGACAAATGACTATTTTCTGAGGCATTTTATTCAATAATGTAATAGATTACTGGGAAATAAGTTATTTCTTGTTTTGAGGTAAATGTCTTTTTATCTTTTCATCATAGTTTTTATTCATTAGTCCTAATTCTTCCACTGTGGCCCAAATAATTTGGCTATTCTTCCTTCCACATGATTAACCTCTTCAAACATTTGAAAACATCAATCCCATCTGCCTTAAACAATTTCCTCTCCAAATGATGCTCACATGACATTTTCAATTCAAGTGGCTATAATGGAATAGAGGCAGTGTGAAGGAATGTTGAAGGGATGTTGACTTCAGAGTCAGCAGAACCTGAGTTTAAATCTGTACCCCTGCATCACTGTTTACTTTGAGTGGAGAGAGTTTTTTTTTCCCCTATCCTCCAGGAGTTACTGTTTGTCAGTGCTCATAGTGCATATTATGCAGTTTCCATTTTTATATAATTAATGTATAATGTTTTTCATATACATTTGTTTTTGTTCAGTTCTTTCAATCATGTCTGACTCTTTGTCGTCCCATTTCGAGTTTTCTTAGCAAAGATATTGGAGTGATGTGTCATTTCCTTCTCCAGCTCATTTTACAGATGAGGAATCTGGGATAAATAGGGTTAAGTGACTTACACAATGTCACACAGCTAGTAAGTATCTGAGGCCTAATTTGAACTCAAATCTTCCTAACTTCAGGGCCTTCACTCTATCCACTGACTCAATACAATGGAAGACCCTTAAAGCCAGGGAATGACTTATTTTTGTCTTTGTATTATCCCTAGCACCTTGGGCTTTGCCCATAGTAGGAACTTAATAAATGTCTGTTGAAAGAAATTGTCCTGAAGCTTGAGTTCCTTTTGGGAACTGTGCTAAGTTCTGGAGCTATAATGATTAAAAAAATCTGGAATTTCCCTTCAATTACCATATAAACTATAGCTATATAGTGGCCTGGAGGTTTGCAAAGTGATTAACGGGCATTATATCATTTGATCCTGGCAACAACTCTGTGAGATACTGGCTATTATCCCCCATTTTACAGAGAAGCAAACTGAGGCTTGGAAAAGCTAGATCTCACCCAGAGACACATATTTAATAAATGACTTAGGTAGAATTTGAACTCTGGCTCCTAGTTTACTATTATATCCACAATATTATATCTTCTCTCAGTTTACTAATGAGGATTAGAAGCTTCTTAAGTGTAAGGGTCTTCTTCCTTTTGCATTTGTATCATCAATTCATTGCCCATGGAAAGGTTCAGTAAGCCAAAGTGTTCTGAGAATAGCAGCCCTGCTTCCCTGTCCCAGCCTCAGACCCAGAGATGCAACATGATAAATGCTTCTGCAGATGCTGTAGTTCCTGCTTCCTCAATAGACATCACTACTGAAAATGTATATGTGTATGTGGAGGGGAGGGGCAAAGAATTCTTTCTACTGAAATCCTTTGCTTCATCAAATAGTCAACATCAGAAATGTATATATCTTTGTCATTGAAAAAATTATAGTGATTAATAATACCTAACATTTATACAATACTTTAAGGTTTGCAAAATGCATAACATGTTATCTTATATGATATAACATTAAAGAAGATTAATTTTTCATCAGCCTTGATGTTGCACCCTCGGAACGGACCACAAGACCTTTGTATTAGCCATGCATCTGAAACATTATGTATTGAGCATAGGGATTGTCTTGCTTTTGCATTTGTATGTACAGTGCATTGTATATGACAAATACTTAAGAAATGCATCATATATACTTTTATTCACAAAGAAGGTAAAATGTGATGAATTAATATAGATGTAGACAGCATTTCAGTGAAAAAACTGATAGGACAGTTAACACAGGAGATTAAAAGGGACTTCATAGAGGATGTGGATGCTGAAATAAACCTTGAAAGAAGAGAAGGATTTCAGCAGAAGAAGGGAAGAGGCAGCTCATGCCCAGAGGTTAGAGATAGAAGAATATGTTTAGGTCAGAGCTAGCAGTCCAGTGTGGCTAGAATTCATAAAGCAGGAAAGAGTAAGTAAGGGGAGAAATTAATATAGGAATCAACTTATTAAAATATAGATGCCTTAAAAATTTATCCTATTGACAATGAGACATTGGTTATTTTGGAGATCTACCCTCTAGAAATATCATGTTGACCCCTTTATGAAGAATGGACTGAAAAAAATTAAAAAATAAGAATGGATTGGAAAGGGGAAAGATGAAAGTCTGGGGGACTAGTTAGGAGGCTGTTTTTCATATAACAAGTTAAAGGCAATGATAACCTAACCTCAGATGGTAGCCATGCAAATAGAGAGGAGAGGATTAAAGTTCAAAATATTGTGACAGTTATCCATATAATATGGCAAAAGTTTGAATATGAAGGGGTCAGTATATGTGTGTGTGTGACAGAGAGAGAGAGAGACAGAGAGAGAGAGAGAGAGAGAGACAGAGAGAGAGAGAGAGAGACAGAGAGAAAGAGAGAGAGAGATACCTGAGTCATGAATGACTCAATAAGGACAGAAAGAAGGAAGTTGTGAAGAAAGACAGGCATAGATGATGTGTTAAGTTTTGGAAATGTTGAGTTTGAGATAATGATAGGGTGTGCATGGAAGACAAATATGTTCAACAGGAAGCTGGAAATTAGATATATAAATTTCAGAGACATTTGTATAAAGTGATTGTGAAACCAGAATACAGCATAGTATAGTTGAAAGAGTCCTGGATTGATAGTTAAGGGAAGTCTGAGTTCAAATCTTTACTCTCCTATTTTCTTTTCAGGTATATTTGGGAAAGCCATTTCACTTATCTTGTCTTCACTTACCTCATTTGTGGAAAGAGATGTTTGGATTAGATTACTTTTAATCCTTAATCCTTCCATCCTTAGACCTATGAAAATATGGTCCCATGATAATATGTCTTTATGAAGCCATGGAGTGGAGTAAATAACCTAGGGAGAAAACTGTCTAGGGCAGGACCTTGGAGCCACCACTGCTTAAAAGATAAAAAGAAAATGAAAATCAGTGAAGCAAACCAAAAAGTATATTAGCATCACAGATTTAGTACTCACACGGACCTAAGAAGCTATAAAATTTACCTTACTCATTTTATGTATGAGGAAACCAAAGTCTAGAAAGGTGTATTGACTTCCTTAATGTCATGTTATTACTATATGTCTGAGTCCATATTTGAACTAAGGGCTTAGTTCAACCTTAGCATACTATCCACTAAGTCATAAGGTAAGTAGGAAAAGAACTAGGAGAATAAAGAAGGAGGAAAAGTATTAGGGAGAGTAGAATAGTTTTCACACACTTTGAAATAATGTGATGAAATCAGAGTATTCCATAATGGGCTGAGATCTTTATTTCCTTTGTTCTCTAGGACCTCAGACTCTGCTCATGGTTATTAACACAATATCACTAGAACTGGTGACTTCAGTGCTATGGGCGCTGTGGGTCTTTCCTCAGTTTAGCAGATCATATCCCCCCATAAGCTTTAGAAGATTTATTTATTTATTTTTTAGGCAATTGGGGTTAAGTGACTTGCCCGGGGTCACACAGCTAGTTTAAGTGTCAAGTATTTGGTCTGAGGCCAGATTTGAAATCGGGTCCTCCTGACTTCAGGGCCGGTGCTCTATCCACTGCACCACCTAGCTGCCCCTAGCAGATTTATTTTTTGTTAACTGGATCATGACTTTAGTCACTCTGTAATAGTAGCAGGCCTCTTAGTACTTAGCTAGGCTGGTCCTTAAACTATAGGAACACATCCCTATTATTAATTCCAGATCACATTCCTCCATCATGGTAGTGCCTGATAAAATGTTCTCTGCTTTCACACCCCATGATTTACTCCAACTTATGATGAGTTGTTACTGGAGGATTCTTGTCAAATATCAATCTCAGGGCAGCTAGGTGAAATAGAATATATAGAGTATTGGACATAGACTTAAGACTGGAGTTCAAATATGATGTCAGACACTTTCTAATTGTATGGCCTGAGGCAAATCACTTAAATTCTCACCTTTAGTTTCTTATCTGTAAAAAGGGTGATAATATTAGTACCTACCTTACAGGATTATGAGGATTAAATAATATAATATGTATAAAGGTCATTTCAAACTTTAAAACACTATGTAAATACTAGCCATTAACATCCAATAAATTATTTGAAATTTATCAATACAATTTTGCTCAGACACTAGTTGAATCTGATAGGGTAGGAGAGAGATTATATCTCAAATAATACTTGATCAGAAGAAGTTAATATTCAAGGACCCAGTAGAATGCAGGTCTCCCTGCATAATTAACATTTGGGAACCTCTTTTTGATTTGTCATTTACAGTTGGTGTATGCTATTTTTAAACACAGACAAGCTTTAGAGTATCCTTTTCACTCCGGTATAATACAATGCAAGATGGAGACAGAAAACGTTAAAAATTTGGGACATCTAATGGGAGAATACTTTACATAAAAAGATTAATTCATAAAGATGGTAGGATGTCTAATAATACAAGTAGATCAACTCCATTTTCGTTAGAATATTTTCCCAATTACTTTGCTTAATTTCATTACTTATTACAAAGTTCCATGTTTTTAACAGCATCTTCTTTATTAATTTTTTGTAATTCTTCATTTTGGTACTTTATATGTGAATAAAAATAATTCAGCATTGCAATTAACTTCCTATGTATGAAATTTGTGGCAGTATAATGAATCAAACAGTGTAATTAGAATGAAGTTAATATACCTATATCTGAAACATGTCTTACTGAATTTGGCAGGAATAATTAACACTTACGCATAGTCATAAAATGTATTTTTTCCAAGCTAGAGATTACATCAAAATTTTAATTCAGAAATATTTATTGAACCCATTATTCTGTGTCTGAGTTTCTCTTAACATGGAGTGTAAATATTTGGGGGGTATTTGAAGGGATTATGGTAAATGTTGAGGAGTAGTAGGATATAGTGGATGGAAAGCTGAATTTAGAGTGAGGAAGACCTGGATTCAGATCATACCTGTTACATTAGCTGCATTACCATAGACAAGTCACAACCTCTCTGAGAGTCAGGTAATTCCCTAAATTTTATCTATATTTGATTGATATAAATCTTACCATATAAATAAATCATACACACAGACACACACACACACACACACATCATATACACTAGCTAGCTATGATAACTCTATTATTTCAATGTAATTTTATCCTCTCTAACCTCCTGTACTTAATTTAAGGCTTCACTGGCTACCAAAGTTGTCAATGATACTAGAAAAGTTTAAAGGCCCCTCCACAAATCCATCAGTGATTTAGGGAAATGTCTACCCCAAGATGGACGGATAGATGAGAACAATTTGTTCCAATGGCCATGAAGGCAACTTAAGCAGGTGCTGTGGAGCACATAAAACTTGGTTAGACGCTGAAGATGCCAAAGTCATCCACTGAATCTTGGACCATGGTCAGTCATTCTGACTTCTGTCTTGCCAGTGGACTTCAATAACTCTGGAAGAGAGAGTGAGGCTGATGACTTTATGCAACTTTGCCTCCCTTAAATCCAATTTATGCAGAAGTCAATACATCACCCTGTGATATCATCTTTGAATATGAAAGACAAATAACTTCTACTTAGGTTGTGATCTGAGGCTGTGGAAAGAGTTTTGGGGGTAACAGAATCACAAGTTCTTGATGTATTGAGATATGGTAAGAGTTAAATCAATCACCATTCCAATCCTTATTATAAACCTCCCCCTCAAAAAACCCCCATATTTATTAAGTGCTTATTGTGTACAAAACATGACACTAAAGCCCTGATGATACTAAAAGAATACTGAAGAGTCTCTTCTTTGAGGAATTTACATTCTAATAGGAAGTGACTGTACATATAGATGGAGTGGTGATGAGAGGAGAGTATTTTGCTTTGGAAAGGTAAAAGGATAGCATTAAGCAGATATTCTCTCTTTTTAAAGCTAATTTCATTATTTTATTTATTTTTCAAGTTTTTTTAAATTTTATACTTAAATACAAGATGAGAAAATTAAAAAAAATGCCACGTACACAGCAGACCATGAGAGAGAATTCAATATAAAACAATAAATTTCCATTTCAAGAAAACCTACATAATGAATACTACACATTGATTACAAAGCTGTTCAACTTTTCTTTGCATCCTTGTTGGTTTTCTTTTGTTCTCTGCTGTGCACTTTTTAATTTATTTTTTCTGCTCCCTCCCTCCCACCAAAACAAAAGGCTACAATTAAATGTAGATGGATGAATGGATGGATATATATAAATAAATATATATGTTATATATGTGTATGTATGTGTGTACACACACATATACACATACATACATATAGATATCTCTAAACATAAACATATACACACAGAGACATACATGTAAGATGATGCTGTGTTTATTTACACCTATCATCTGTTTCTCTGAAGGTGGCTAGCATATTCCTTTAGGTCCAGGTCTCTCCATGTTTTTCTAAATGAACCAGATCATCATTTCCTACACCACAGGAGTATTCCAATCCAATTACATCCTATCTGAAGGATCATCTATTTATTTTTCCCCAATTTTCTGTATTCCTTCTATTCTTGGATTTATTTATACAAGAAAATTTTTAATTTAAAATAATTGAAATTATCCTTTATACATTTCAATAATACTCTTCGTTATAATATAGTTTAAGGTCTGATACTGCTGAATTTACATCCTTTACATCTTTTTTCTTGGTTTCTTTGAAGTTCTTGACATTTTGTTCTTCCAAATGAACTTTGCTATTATTTTTTCTAACTTAATAATTTTTTTAGTAATTTAATTGGGATGATGTTGAATATTTAGATTTTGTCATTTTAAAAATTATATTGACTTTACTCATGAAAAACAAATTTTACTTCAATTATTTAGATCTGAATTTATTTGTATTAAAAAGTGTTTTGTGTTTATGTTCATATAGTTCCTTTAATTTGGCAGGTATATGCTCAGATATTTATACTATCTAGGTATTTTAAATGATCTAAAACAATATTGAATAATACTACTGACACATAGTATTGTTTCCCTATTTTCCACTTTTGATTAAATCTATTGTAATTTCAGCTTTGTCTGAGATAATGACTAGTATCCTCATTTTTTACATAATATATTCTAAACCTGCCCTTTATTTTATCTTTTTGTGTAACTCTAAATTTTGTTTCTTGAAAGCAACATATTCAAAATTTTAATTAATTTAATTAATTTAAGTAATTTAATTAATTTTTAATTAATTTAATTATTTAATTTAATTTAATTTCCATTTTATTGGTAAATTTGTCCCAGTCACATTCTAAGCTGCAATTACTTGTTTTATATTTTCTTCCTTCCTATTTTCCCTCACTATCCTTCTCAACCTATTTTTCCCATTAATTTCTTTATTTATAGTTTTCAACATTCACTTCCACAAGATTTTGTGTTTGAAATTTTCTCCCCATCTCATCCCTCCCCCAACCCCCAGATAGCATGCATTCTGAATTCCCTTTCCCCTAATTTGCCCTCCCTTCTATCTCCCCCCCTTCTCTCATCCCTTTCCTCTTCTATTTTCCTGTAGAGCAGGATAGATTTCTATACCCCATTGCCTGTATATCTTATTTCCCAGTTGTATGTGAAAATGATTTTTTAACATTTGTTTTTAAAACTTTAGGTTCCAAATTTTCTCCCTTCCTCCCTTCTCACCCACCCTCATTGAGAAGGCAACCGATTCAATACATATTATACTTGTATAGTCATGCAAAACACTTCCTTAGTAGTCATGCTGTGGAAAACTAACTATATTTCCCTTAATCCTATCCCACCCCCCATTTATTCTATTCTCTCTTTTGACCCTATCTATCTATCTATCTATCTATCTATCTATCTATCTATCTATCTATCT
>NW_020951957.1:10627989-10635470 GCF_900497805.2 Vombatus ursinus | reverse complement strand
TCTATCTATCTATCTATCTATCTATCTATCTATCTATCTATCTATCTGTCTATCTGCACACACACACACACACACACACACACACACACACATATATATATATATATATATATTTCCCTCCAACTATCCTAATACTGACCAAGGTCTCATGAGTTACAAATTTCATCTTTCCATTTAGGAATGTAAATAGTTCAACTTTAATAAGTCCCTTATGATTTCTCTTTCCTGTTTACCTTTTCATGATTCTCTTGAGTCTTGTATTTGAAAGTCAAATTTTCTATTCAGCTCTAGTCTTTCCATCAAGAATGCTTGAAAGTCCTCTATTTCACTGAATTTCCATTTTTTCCCTTTAAGGATTATACTAAGTTTTTCTGGGTAGGTGATTCTTGGCTGTAATCCTATCTCCTTTGCCCTCCAGAAAATTATATTCCAAGCCTTTTGGTCCCTTAACGTGGAAGTATCAAAAGCTTATGTTATCCTGATTGTGTTTCCACAATACTTGAATGGTTTCTTTCTGGCTGCTTACAATATTTTTTCCTTGACCTGGGAACTCTGGAATTTGGCTACAATATTCCTAGAAGTTTTCCTTTGAGGATCTCTTTCAGGAGGTGATTGGTGGATTCTTTCCATTTCTATTTTACCATCTGGTTCTAGAATATCAGGATAGTTTTCCTTGATAATTTCTTGAAAGATGATGTCTAGGCTCTTTTTTTGATCTTGGCTTTCAGATAGTCTAATAATTTTTAATTCTTTCTCCTGGATCTATTTTCCAGGTCAGTTGTTTTTCTAATGATTTCATATTGTCTTCTATTTTGTCATTCTTTTGGATTTGTTTTACAGTGTCTTGATTTCTCATAAAGTCCCTAGCTTCCAATTTCTCCATTCTAATTTTTAATGAAGTACTTTCTTCATTGAGCTTTTGGACTTCCTTTCCATTTGGTCAATTCTGCTTTTGAAGGCATTTTGCTCTTCATTGGCTTTTTGGACTGCTTTTGCCATTAGGGTTAGGCTATTTTTTAAGGTGTTATTTTCTTCATTATTTTTTTGGGGGGGGGGTCTCCTTTAGCAAGCTGTTGACTAGTTTTTCATGATTTTCTTGCATCGCTCTCATTTCTCTTCTTAGTTTTTCCTCTACTTCTCTTACTTGCTTCCCAAAATCCTTTTTGAGCTCTTCCAAGGCCTGGGACTAATTCATATTTTTCTTGGAGGCTTTGGATATAGGAGCTTTGACCTTGTTGTCTTTTTCTGGTTGTATGTTTTGATCTTCTTTGTCACCAAAGAAAGATTCTATGTTTTGACTTTTTTGCATAGTTTGCTCATGATCCCAGCCAATTACCTGAGTTTTAAACTCTTTGTTAAGGTAGGGGCCTGCTTCCAGTGTGGAGAATGGAATATTCCAAGCTTCAGTGGTTTTGTGCACCTGTTTTCAGAGATACTTCTAGGGACCTGTAAGTTTTCAGTTCTTCTAAGGTGGTATGATCAAGTGTGAGGTGTTTACTCTTTTTCTGGCCTGTGCACTAGTCTGTGAGTGACCAAGAGCACTGTTTTCTACCTTGGAACTATGAGGAGGATTCCCTCTCCATCAAGGAACAAGCTCCACCATGCCAGCCCTCCTCCTCACTCCAGAATCACCACCCAGAACTGTGACCCAGATCCAAGCACAGGCAAAGCAAGAGAATCCTGCTTCAGCACCATCAAAGAGATTCTTGCAATCCCCCTCTGATCAGCCACTGAATTCCCCTTTAGTCAGTGGGACAGAAACTCTGCAAGCAGCCACCACTGTGGGGCCACACTCAGGAAATGGTGCTGGGACCCCATGCTTCTCTCTCACTGTGGTCACAGACTTTTCCTACTGACCTTCTAAGTTGTCTTTGGTATTTGTGGGTTGAGCAATCTGGAAACAACCACAGTTGCCCCTGCTTCAGTGTCCTGAGGCCTGCTCCAGGTTTTCTGAGGCCTGTTTTGTCTGCATGCCCAAGCTAAACTGTAATTTTCTCCCAGTCTGGTGCAATAGCCCTTTCAACCATCCAGGTTGTCTTGGGCTGGAAATTTGTTTCACTCTGCTTTTTGTGGGTTCTGCTGCTCTAGAATTTATTTAAAGCCATTTTTTACAGGTATTTCGGGGAGAACTCAAGCAAGTCACTGCTTTTACTCTGCCATCTTGGCTCTGCCATCCTATTTACATTATTTCAGTTCACTCCTCTGCTTTATTTCTACCCACTATCTTACCTTCCTGTTCCTTAATCCAGCCATCCCTGTAACAGTCACTCCCTTATCCTCTCCCTTGCTGTCTTATTTAGAAGAATTTTACACACACACACACACACACACACACACACACACACCCCTTATATTTCTCCTGGATGTTATATGTTGAATTTTCCTTTAAGTTCTGGGATTTTTGTCACAAAAACCTGGAAGTCTTTCATTTTGTTAAATGTCCATTTTCTTTTCCCTTTAAAATTAGCTTTGCTGGGCAAGTAACCCTTGCTCATCACCCCAACTAGTTTGGTCTAAGACCTTTGTCTTAGAAGACCGTGGCTGCTAAGTCTAGTGTAATCCTTATTGTAGCTTCATGATACTTAATTTCTTTTTCTTGTTGCTTCCAATATTTTCTCTTTAACCTGGGAGCTTTGAAACTTGGCTATCATATTCCTGTGAGTTTTTGTCCTGAGATCTCTTTCAGGTGGTGATTGGTGGATTTTTTTTTTCTATTTCTGCTTTGCCTTCTTGTTCTAGAACTTCAGGTCAATTTTCCTTGATAATTTATTATAATATTGTCACAAGATTTTTTTTAATCATAATTTTCAGGTAGTCTTACTATTCTTATATTATTTCTCCTCAATCTATTCTCCACATCTATTGTTTTTTTTCTGATAAAATGTTTCACTTTCTCTTTTGTTTTTTCATTCTTTTGATTTTATTTTATGATTCCTTGGCATCTTAGAAAATCATGAGTTTTCCCTTGCCCAATTCTAGTTTTCGAGGAATTATTTTCTTTCTTAAGTTTTTGATTTTCTATTACAAGTTGTTTGACTTCTTTTTCATATTTTTCTTGATTTTCTTGGATTTCTTTTATTTTTTTTTCTAATTTTTCCTCCATCTCTCTTATTTTATTTTTAAAGTCCTTTTGGAGTTCTTCCAAGAATTATTTTTATGCTTGGGACCAGTTGACATGTATCATTGAAAAGAAGTGGCTCTTTTAACTCCATCATCTTTATCTGAATATGAATCTAGATCTTCTCTATTCCATTAGTAACTATGGTTGGGTTCTTTCTCCTTAGCTTGCTTATTTTATTTATTTATTTATTTTTGTTTTATTTTGTTTTTAGCAACTATTAGTGTCATCAAGTTGTAGTTCTGAGGTACAGAGAATGATGGCTCAAGTCTCAGGTCCTTCCTACTCTTATTTTCTGAGGTCTATCTTAGGGCTTAATCTTGGGATCTCCTCTCCACAGCTCTGCCACAGCTGGGGCCCCCAGGCACACTTTCCCACAAATGATCTTGCTCCCTGAAATCCCCCTGGTGGCTGCAAACTACAGCTGTGCTCTCTGCCCTGGAACTGAAGCCAAGGACTCTGTTCTCCTGAAAGCATCCACAGACAACAGGTTCCCTGCCCCTCACTACTGAACTCATCAAGTATATGCTAGTTCTTTCTCCCTGCAGACACAACCCAGGACAGCAGAGCTGGCTTGGTATCCCTCCACAGTAGAAAGTCCTTCAATCATTCTCTACTCAGAAATCACACCCCTAAACTGTCTGCAAAATGAAAGTTTCTGAGGCAAAGGATGCCTTTCAACCCAGCTGACCCCAAGGCTTGTTTGTTGATTCTGTAGAGTCAGCCTAGAGGTGTTTAAACCTTGCTACAACAACACCTCTGCCCCTAGAGGTGGGGTCTTTTCAAATTGTTTTAGGAGGACAACTGCTTTACCCCATGGTTATTTCTGCTGCTCTGAGGTTATGTTCTGTCTGTTTTTGTGGAGGAAATTTAGAGGGATGAAAGTTTTCTGGCCTACTCCACCGTATTCCCAGAATCCTCCAAGCACACATTCTGAAAGCATTGACAATGTTGTTTGGAGATTAGTTCTAGGACAGGAAAATAGAAAAGGGGCACTGAAAGTGGATAATATTTGGTGACAAAGTTGCTAAGGAGATAATAGACAGTAAAAAATGAAACATTGTTGATTGATAGAATACAGAAGTTCCTTTGGAGATTTCATTTGATGACAAGTTGATCATGTCCAATGAATTTATCCATGTTGGGGGTCTTTGCTTGTTTCTCCATCACTTTGACAGTTGCTTCTAATGCAGTTAGTCATCTCACAAATGCACTATTTATGTTTACTGTATGGTCTGGTCTTCAATAGATATTTATACTTTCTCATACCCCTTTTCTTCCATTATTTCTGCAGGCATCATTTATATGTTTAGTGATAGAGTAGGATGCCTGGTGGTGCTTGCTGACCCCAACTCTCAGATACGTACTGCCAATCATATAAGAATGGACTCAAAATTCTGCTGAAGACACCCCCCAACACATTGCTGGACTCTCCAAGAGTTTTTTTTTTAAAAGAGAATGAGTCTGTAAGTCCAAGAATGTGATGCTGTGATCTCTACTGTTATTTACTTTTGTTGTTCTAGTCTTTGTGACTTGTTTTGTTGAAAATGCCTTGACTCTGGTCCTCTGAGAATATCAAGAATGGGACTTCAAGAGGATCTGAGAGTTTTAAAGGGACTCTTTTCTCTTGTTAGATATTAGCTAAGGATTTCCAAGTAAAGCAGCACATTCTAGTCTTTTGGAATCAACCTCTATTTCTGTTTCCTGTCTATTATGCATGCAGATAGCCTTTAGATGGTAATGTGAGTTGATAATGATTAACAAAAACAAGCAGATCACAGATGTAAATAATGTGAATGATTAGATATGAACTGGATAATTTACCAGTGTGTGATACCCTATGTAACACATTCCATCTTCCTAATCCATATGACTTTTCATATGCCATCTCCTTATGCAATCTCATAGGGCTGTCTCCTTATGTTATATTGCCTATAAATTTGAGGTACTGATCAATAAAAACCAGTATTTAAAGCTTGCTCAAATATGCCCTTCTTGGTTGCTTATGGAGATGATATGCAGTTATTCTCTACTCTGTATTCAATATAACCATATATAGAGGCTTGCCAAGCCTGTTTCCATTAATGAATGACTGGGAGCTGGTATCATTCAGAGATTATGCAAAATAAGAGGTTTTCTGGTTGGCTACAAAGACAGAGCAGTCCATGACTCAGGAGACACAAAAGCGATATGAACTCACATTAAAAATAATACTAATAATTGTTTTGCCCCTCCCTCGGCCTCTTGTATTTTTCCTTCCTGGCTGATAATGAGGGAAGAACTGCTGTGAACTACCAGGTGGCAGAGGGACAGTGACTACTGTGTTTCCCATTTAGCCACTATCCATCCATGAACACATGGCATCTCTGTTTTCTTTGTTTTATTTTTTTATTTGTCTTAAGCAACAACTATTCCAAAAGGAGAGTGCACATGACTGGTAAGACTAAAGATCCATCAGAGTCATTAGTGGTTCTACCAGAAATCAGAGTCAGTAACACTAGCAATTGTCTGATGTTGAGTCAGTATAACAAGCGATTGATCTGCTTGATCTGACCAGGAAATTACTATGTGTGTATGTGTGTGTGTGTGTATGTGTATATATATATATATATATATATATATATATGCACATACACACACATATATATATACACACACACACATATATATATACACACATATATATATAATATGTTTATGTATGTATGTGTGTATATATATATATAAGATCAATGAAAAACATGGCCTAGTAGTACCAGATCTCAAACTGTATTAGAAAGATTTAATCATCAAAATAACATGGTACCAGTAATAAATAGAGTGGTGGATCAGTGGAACAGATTAGGTACACAATACATATTAGTAAACCACTATAATCTATTATTTGACAAACCCAAAAATCCATAATCTGGGGACAAGAAATCATTGTTTGACAAAGATTGCTGGAAAAAATGGAAAGCAGTTTGACAGAAACTACTTATAGAACAACACCACACACTATATACCGAGATAAGTTCAAAGTGGATTCATGATTTAGACATAAAAGGTGATAGCATAAGCAAATTAGGGGAAAATGGAAAATTATATTTGTCAAATCTA
Organism: Vombatus ursinus; assembly: GCF_900497805.2. Classification (NCBI taxonomy): domain Eukaryota; kingdom Metazoa; phylum Chordata; class Mammalia; order Diprotodontia; family Vombatidae; genus Vombatus; species Vombatus ursinus. The sequence continues at coordinate 10,629,253 of NW_020951957.1, read as the reverse complement.
TGGATAAGGGAAGAATTTATGATCAAACAAGAGATAGAAAGCATTATATGATGTAAAATGGATAATTTTGATTACATTACATCCAAAAGGTTTTGCAGAAATAAAACCAATGCAGACAAGATGAGAAAGAAAACACAGCAAGTTTCTCTGATAAACTCTTTAGTTCACAATATTTAGGGAACTGAATGAAATTTATAAGGATATAAGTCACTCCCCAATTGATCAATATGTAAAAGGATATGAACAGATAATTTTCAGGTGAAGAAATTTAAACTATGTATAATCACACACACACACACACATAAACACTTTTGTATTACTACATAAAACACTCTATATCATTATCTTTATTATTTTTTATTAATGAATTTATTTATTTTTAGTTTTCAACATTTACTTCCACAAGATTTTGAGTTCCAAATTTTCACCCCATCTTGCCCCTCCTCCACCCCAAGATGGCATGCATTCTGAATATCCCTTCCCCTAGTCTGCCTTCCGTTCTATCTCTCCCCTCTTCTCTTATCCCCTTCCCCTTCTATTTTTCTGTAGGGCAGGATAGATTTCTGTACCCCATTTCCTTTATTCCTTATTTCCGAGTTACATGGGAAAACATTTTTTTAAACATGTGTTTGTAAAATGTTGGGTTCCAAATTTTCTCCCTTCCTCCCTCCCCATCCATCCTCATTGAAAAGGCAAGCAACTTAATATAGGTTATACGTGTGCAGTTATGCAAAATACTTCCATAGTAGACATGCTGTGAAAAACTAACTCTATTTCTCTTAATCCTATCCTGCCCCCCCCATTTATTCTATTCTTTCTCTTGAACCTGTCCCTCCTCAGAAGTATTTGCTTCTGATTACCCCCTTTCCCAATCTGCCCTCCTCTCTATTGCCCCCCTACTCTCTTGTCCCCTTATCCCCTATTTTCCTGTAGAGTAAGACAGATTTCCATACTCAATTGAGTGTGTATGTTATTCCCTCCTTAAGTTAAATCCTATGAAAATAAGATTCACTCATTCCCTCTCACCTTCCCTTGTTTCCCCTCTACTGTAAGAGCCTTTTCTTTTCTGTTTTTTTGTGAGATAATTTACCCCATTCTACCTCTCCCTTTCTCCTTCTCCTAGTATAATCCTCTCTCACCCTTTAATTTCATTCTCCAGGTATAACCCCTTCATCTTCAACTCATCCTATGCCCTCTATCATCTATCTATCTATCTATCTATCTATCTATCTATCTATCTATCTATCTATCTATCTATCTATCT
>NW_020951957.1:10554208-10627979 GCF_900497805.2 Vombatus ursinus | reverse complement strand
TCTATCTATCTATCTATCTATCTATCTATCTATCTATCTATCTATCTGTATATATACATACATATAAATTTTTTCCCTCCAACTACCTTAATACTGACAAAGGTCTCATGAGTTACAAATAAATATCTTTCCATGCAGGAATGTAAACAGTTCAACTTTAATAAGTCTCTTATGATTTCTCTTTCCTGTTTACCTCTTCATGTTCCATTTGAGCCTTGTATTGGAAAGTCAAATTTTCTATTCAGCTCTGGTCTTTTCATCAAGAATGCTTGAAAGTCCCCTATTTCAATGAATGACCATTTTTTTCCCCTGAAGGATTATACTCAGCTTTGCTGGGTAGGTGATTCTTGGTTGTAATCTCTTTTGCCCTCTGGCATATCATATTCCATGCCCCCTGGTCCCTTAATGTAGAAGCTGCTAAATCTTGTGTTATCCTGATTGTGTTTCCACAATACTTGGATTGTTTCTTTTTGGTTGCTTGCAATATTTTCTCCTTGACTTGGGAACTCTGGAATTTGTCTACAATATTCCTAGGAGTTTTCTTTTGGGGATCTCTTTCAGGAGGTGATTAGTAGATTCTTTCAATTTCTATTTTGCTCTCTCATTTTAAAATATCAGGGCAGTTTTCCTTAATAATTTCTTGAAAGATGATGTCTAGACTTTTTTTTTTTATCATGGCTTTCAGATAGTCCAATATTTTTTAAATTCTCTCTCCTGGACCTATTTTCCAGGTCAGTTGTTTTTCCAATGAGCTATTTCACATTGTTTTCTAATTTTTCATTCTTTTGGATTTGTTTTACAGAATCGTGATTTCTTGTAAAGTCACTAGCTTCCAATTGCTCTATTCTAATTTTTAAGGAAGTATTTTCTTCAGTAAGCTTTTGGACTTCCTTTTCCATTTGACCAGTTTTGCATTTTAGGGCATTCTTCTCCTCATTGGCTTTTTGGACCTCTTTTGCCATTTGGATTAGGCTATTTTTTTAGGTGTTATTTTCTTCAGTATTTTTTTGGGTCTCCTTTAGCAAGCTGTTGACTTATTTTTCATGATTTTCTTGCATCACTCTTTTTTCTCTTCCCAGTTTTTCCTCTACTTCTCTTACTTGCTTCTCAAAATCCCTTTTGAGCTCTTCCAAGGCCTGGGACTGATTCATATTTTTCTTGGAGCTTTTGGATGTAGGAGATTTGACTTTGTTGTCTTCTTCTGGTTGTATGTTTTGATCTTCTTTGTTACCAAAGTATGATAATATAATCTGACTCTTTTTGTGCTGCTTACTCATGATCCTGGCCAATTACAGGAGTTTTAAATTCTTTGTTAAGGTAAGAGTCTGCTTCCAATGTGGAGAATGTACTGTCCCAATTTCAGGAGTTTGTACAGCTGTTTTCAGAGATACTTCTAGGGACCTGAAAATTTTCAGTTCTTCCAAGGTGCTATGATAAGGGGTGAAGTGTTTGCCCTCCAAACTGTCACAACAAGCTTTACTACACCAGCATTCCTCCTCACCCCAGGACTGCCCCTCAGAACTGTGACCCAGATTCAAGCATGGGCAAAGAAAGAGATTCCTGCCTCAGCACTGGCAAAGAGATCCCTGCAACCCCCCTCTGATCAGCCACTCAATTCCCCCTCAGTCTGTGGGCTGTAAGGTCAGGAAGCAGCCTCCACCACGGGGCCATGCTTGGGACTTGGGCTGAGACCTAACTTCTCTCTCACTGAAGTCACAGACTTTTCCCACTGACCCTCCAAGTTGTCTTTGGCATTCATGTGTTGAGAAGTCTGGAAATCACCACAGCAGCCTGTGAATCAGCCCTCTGAGGCCTGCTACAGGTTCACTGTGGCCTGCGTGCCCGTGCTGAACTGGGCTCCTCTCCCCACCCAGAGCAATATACCTTTCCAATCAACCATCCAGGTTGTATTGGGCTGGAAATTTGTTTCACTCTGTCTTTTTGTGGGTTCTGCTGCTTTAGAATTTGTTTAGAGCCATTTTTTATAGGTATTTGGAGAGGTTTGGGGGAAAGCTCAAGTAAGTCACTGCTTTCACTCTTCCATCTTGGCTCCACCCCCTCTCTATATCATTATTGATTCGTAAAATGTAATTTAAAAGAAATCTCACACCTATCATATTGACTAATATGACAGAAAAGGAACATGACCAATGTAGGCAGGGATGTGGGAAAATTGTAACACTAGAGCATTGCTGGAGTTGTGAATTGATCCAACCCCTCTGGAGAGCAATATAGAATTATAACAAAAGGGATTTAAAACTGTTCATGCTTGTTGACTCAGTAAGACCACTACTAAGTCTGTATCCCAAAGAGATGAAAGAAAAAGGAAAAGGTACTATATGTATAAAAATATTTATAGCAGTTCTATCTGTGGTAGCAAAGAATTATAAATTTAAGGGATGTCCGTCAATTGGTGAATAGCTAAACAAGCTGTGATATATGATTTTGATGGAAAACTACTAAGCTGTAAGAAATAACAAAGGAAGTATTTTCAGAAAATCCTGGGAAGGCTTATATGAACTCATGCAAAGTAAAGTGAGCAAAACCAGGAGAATATTGTTAATAATAACAACAATAGTATGTGGTGATCAACTGTGAATGACTTAGTTATTCTCAACAATATAATGATCCAAGATAATTTCTAAGGAAGGACTTATGATGAAAAATGCTATTCACCTCCAGTAAAACAAACAAACAAACAGCCAAAAAAAAAAAACAATGAAACTAATATAGTCTGAATGCAAATTAAAAATACTTTTTCTTTAAACTTTATTTTTCTTGGGCTTTTGGGGAAAGGAGGGGTCTGGTTTTTTTTTAATATAGCTAATATGATAATGTTTTACATGACTGCACATGTATAGTCTATATCAAATTCCTTGCCCTCTCAAGGAGGGTATAGGAGAAGGAAGTAAGGAGAAGGATTGGACATCAAAATTTAAAAAAAAATGTATTAAATTTTTACATGTATTTGAGAAAAAAATAAATTGACAAAGCAGCATTTATTTCACATGATATCAAAGAAGTATCTAAAATATTTCACTGCTCTGAAAGTAGAAAAAAATGTTTTAAAAAGATCCAAATGGGAAGATTCAGAAAGAAAAAAAAATGAAATCTATGTGTATATAACATACAGAAATAATAGAAAGAACACATTATTGGGGAAGCATTGGATTTAAAAGCAGCAGAACTGCTTTCAAATTTTCACTCCACCATTTACTATCTATGTGACATTTAGCAAATCATTTAACCCCTCTGTTCCTCAGTCTTTTCATCTGTAAAATGAGGTTAGACTAGACATCCTGATGTCCCTTTTAGTTCTACTTCTCTGAATATTTCAAACTGAATATTCATTAATATTCACCAACAACATATACTCAATGCCAGGTCATTTGGAGGTTATGAGTATTCAGTATAACGATATCTATTAAGACTATTGTTATAGATTTGAAGTGGTTAATGCTATTTTTGGGTGATTTGGAACAACAGTTTTGACTACAGTGCCATTCTAGTTCATTTGTTGAACTCTCAAGGATATTTGTGAATCTATATATATATAGTACAGGGTTCTTTTTTTTTCTTTCTAAAGATAGAGTTTCTGCTATACTAGTTCTGGCTACTTGATCATATTTTTGTAGCTATGCAATAGATTCTGAATTTTCTAAACAGCAGTGATAAAATGGATCATTTCCATTTCTAACAGAAAAAGAAATCTGCATTGAGCACTAAGTATAGGCTAGTTAAGGATAACTTTTCTATAATTTCTGGTGGCAATGACCCAGTCTTATAATGCTACCATAAATTCTATTTCTGTAATTAGATCCAAATGAGTCAGCCATTCACAAACTTTTGGTTGATATATTGTCAGTTTAGTTCATGTGGATGTTGTCCATGTAGGACCTTTTCATTTCACTATTTAATCTTAGCTCTTTCATAAGCTCCATCTAAAAATAAACTAACTTCATTTTATTTAATAAGTGTAAAATAAAACTTTATTTTATTTAATTGGTGTAATGGTTTGTATCTGCTACCAGTCTTTACTAATACTCTGTCAAGAGCTGTCTGCTCCAAAAGTATTTCTGGTGATGACTGATCTGTTTGTCATGCAGTCTGATAATACTTATCAGTTCAGTCCACTTCCTCCTTTTTGATGAGGGAATGTCATCTTGATGAACTTCCTTGATATAGCTACCTTAGGTTATTGGGGCCTGAATTTCAGTAGTAGTGTGTGGGGTTTTGTTTGTATACTTTTTAAAGCTCTTGCTGTCTATTTTTACTATTCTAAAAATGTTCATTAAGATTGATGTTATGGGCTTAGATTCTTAAAATCTAGCCACTGCTCAGATTCTTATAATCTAGCCACTGCTTACCCATGATTCAGACTCCTTAAGAGTCTGCTCAATATGATGGATGATCTAATAAACCTTGTCTTTGGCTGCAAGAAGGCGTGGGTCAAGTTCTTTTGGGCAGTACCCGTGTGTTGTGATTTCTGGGGTCCCAGCACTCCTGAACCCCTAAACCGCATCATTTTGGTGGCCTGTATGGGGAAACTGCCTAACCCCAAGTTCTTCTCCAGCCAAGACTTGAAGATATATAAGCCTACCCCCTCCCCTCCTTTCTTGCTCTGCAGTTAGGATTGTTCTCCAAGCATCAAGGCTTGGAGGTGCTTTTTGGGCAGACAGTTATGAGGCTTTCTCTCACTTGGCCTGATGCTCTCAGGCTCTTGGTCCGCTGGGTCAGTTCAAGGCCATGGACCTGGGTACAACTTCCATAGCATAGAAGACAAGGATGGATGCCCTGTCTGGAAGTGTATCTGTTAATTCCCTCAGTGCTAGGGAATTGGGAAAAACTGCAGTTGCTTTTTGGTTCCCCGAGGCTTACTTACTCCCTTCCCTCTGCACCTCTGAATCCTCCTTCATGGAGGTTACAGGGAAAGTTAGAACAGCTAAAACTATCTTGGCATATTCTGGAGGTTTTGTGATTGATCATAAGGGAGTTTTGAAACATCTTTGATTTTGCCCTCCCCAACCTGGGAAAGGAAGGAGGGGGAGGGGCAGCAGCTACAGCATGGGCCCCACAGGCAATGGCCTTGGGCCCTGGGGCAGTCTTTGCCTGGAAACATCACCCAGGTTCAGCACATCCTGCTCAAGGTAAAGAAGCTATCCTTTGAACTTGGGTAAGCACTTGGGTAAGCACTTGGGTAAGCACTCTCTTTTAAATTTGTAGTTTTAACTGTTAATGATGAGCTGTTGATTCTCTGTGTAAAGTAATTTGAAAGTGCATTTAACAAAATGGAAGTCACCTGATTGGTAATGGGTTTGTTTCAAATTTCAAATTGGTGAACTTTCTGGTATCAGTTATGTCAAGCAACTTTTCATAATTTGTTTACCACTAAAATAATTTAGTTATTGTTTTGACGTGTAAGCTAGCCAAAAAGCTTATTTGGGTTATGTATGGCTTGATGAGAATTTGCAAGTGTATAGAAATCTCTAATGATTGGCTTTTTACATTAGGATAAATTTAAGTTTGAGATGTAAATCTTGGAAAAGATTTTCCTAAGCTGTGATTAGTAAAACTTGCTGTTTGACACAAAAGCTCATAGGATATTATTTTGAGTTGTCTGATGGATCATAATAATACATCGATAATCAATAATCCACCATCTGAGAGAAATACCACAAGCTACTCAGAGAAGGTGATACTGGTAGGAAGTCAGCATTGGGAAAAGCTGAGAGGACAATTTTATCCTCTGTCTAAGATGGGATCATCCTGGTTCAGTTTCCCCATTATGCTCCTTTGAAAGGGAATGTTACCCACCTGGCTATTCCTGAGTCTGGCTATGAGGTGGATTTGATACTGCATGGTTGGAAAACTGAATTATCTGAATCCAAACAGAGCTAAGGATGTTTTATCCTCTCAAAGTTGGGCCTTAAATCTAGTCCCTGTTTTATATTTGGGGCCCTGCAGTCTTTTCTGTCAGATTTGTGTCTTCCAGACTACAGGCCATTCACCTACAGTTGGTAGCAAACATCGAGTACCAACCAGTGTCCCCCATCGTTCCTGGATGCAGCCTGTGCTCAGTTCCAGTCAGCTTCCTCTTTGAGACCCCCTCGAGGCAGGCACAGCTCTACGCCCCTTGCCTGCAGGAAGTAGTTTCAGAAGCTGAGACCTTTGCCCCTTACTCCAAAAGAATTTGGGTCCCATTTGTTTGAGGGATGAATGAAGGGGTTGGGATCTGGGCCTCAGAAAGGAAAAACCCTGGACTTTCCCACAAGGCCAGATCTCTGGTATTCACTTGAGGCTGAAATCCCATCAACTGGCCTTTCATTGTGGCTACACCCAATCTCCCCTCCATTGTTTTACCTCCCTACCTATGGCCCCTGGCCATTTCCCACCCTTAATCCTAGCTAGGCTCCATTCTCCCTTGGCCATGTGGTCCAGGTCCCTGGAATTCTATTACCTCATAAACTGCTTGACCACTCCTAGATCCCTCCCATAGTCTTTCTGTATATAACATACATCTTGTCTCCATTAAGATTCTTAGATTCGTAAAATCTAGCCACTGTTCAGATTCTTAAAATCTAGCCACTGCTTACCCATGTTCAGACTCCTTAAGAGTCTGCCCAATATGATGGATGTTCTAATAAACCTTGTCTTTGGCTGCAAAAAAGAAATGATGTTGTGAAGGTATAATTACTCATTATCCTTCCAAATTAGATTTGATTTCAAGATTTCTATAAGTTTCTTGACACACAGAGCTTCCACTTTCTCCTTATTAATTCTATCCTCATCCTGTCTGGAGAAGATCAAGGTATTTGTTTAGCATTGTCTTGATCCATTGGCTATATTTGGTTTCCAGATTCAAGCTGAAACTCTTTATTTTCTGACTTTCACCAACATTAAAATTTAATAATTAGCAAAGATTATTATTAGTTATTATTTACACAACATTTTAAGGCTTGTTAAGCATTTTATGGCATTATTCTGTTAGAGTAGTACAATAACCCTGCAAGGTATACATTATAGATATCATTATCCCCTTACAGATGGGGAAACAGAGCCTCAAAAAGGTCATGTGCTTTTCCCACAACCACAAAGCTAGTAAACATTAGAAGCAGGATGACTCATGATTTGATGATTCCAAGTCCAAGATTCTTAACACTTCATCACAAATTAAAAATACTTTGTCAATTTAACCTTCTTCTCCCTTGTTTTTCACATTAACTTCAGGGACTTTGTCTTTCCCCTGAGACAGGTGCTATAATTGTCAATAAACAAAGTGTTCACACACAGCCTTTAGTAACAATGAGATCAGTTTGAGAAAATAATTTGTGAGGTGGCACAGTGGATAGAGTGGTGGATATGGAGGGAGGAAGTCCTAAAGGCAAGACTCACCTCAAATACTTCCTAGCCAGGAAATTCAGAGGAAGTAGTTTTAACAACTCCTAAATAATCTCATTCTGCTCCTCTGTTAAAGGGGGATAAAAAATAGTATCTGCCTCCTAGGGTTGTTGTAAGATTAAAATGAGCTATTTGCAAAGTTCTTTAAAAACCTTTAAGGCATTGTATTCATGTTATGCATTATTAATTGTCTTTGCTATCCTTTTCATCATCTATTTCCATGCCCATTATTTGCATTTTCAGTGGCCTTTCCCTATGGTGATTTTTTTTGTAAAGTATTTTTAAAGGTCTTCATGGATCTTTTAAATTAGTTACAGGAGAGATAATGTTTATTTTATTTTTTAAAATGACTTTTGGGAAAGAAGTATATATTGTATAGAATAGGTCTCATTCTATGGCATAATTCAGGTTTTTCTTTTTAATGGGCCTTTTACTTAATGGAATGCCTCATATTTTCCAACTGGATGATTTGTTATGCTTCTTCTAAAAGCTTCACTTTCTCAGTTTAAAAAAATTCATGAAAAATTAAACAGAAATAAAATTTGTGTTTACCAGTTATTGAAATACAAGAAGATGTACAAAGAGACCTTAAAAATGTAACATTGCACATTGATATCTCTGATGAGATATCTTTCAAAGAAAAGAAATCAAATTCCATATGGACACATCAAATAGAATGTTTTGAGTGAAAAAATGAAATCAGCATAGAAGAGGAGTTTTCAAATGTATGTTAGACATGGCCTAGGACTAAATTCAAGCCAAGATCTCCACTGGTCATAAAGAGGTCTAGAGTTTAGGGGTGCTGGAACCCCAAGATCATGATGCGGGCCCTGCCTGAATGAATTCAATTCAAATCTTCTTCCATCCAGAGAAAAAGTTTATTAGAGATAAATCATATAGGCCAGACTCTTAAGGAATCTGAACATTAGTAATGCCTGTAGGGATAAGCGGGCATGACAGAGTCTCAGCCTTTTGGGCATGCGAAAGTCTCAGCATTTTAATGGGGGCCAGGGTGGATCTTATATACACTAAAGTAACTTTGGGTGGCCAGAAGAGGGGGGTGGGGAAAAGGGAAAAGGGTCTGATTGGAAGGTCTGAGAAATTGAATAGACAATGGGAATAGATAATGAAGGGAACTGGAAGGACGAAGTTTGAAAGCCATCTGAATAAGATCAAAAGGTAGGGCTAGGGCTCAGGGAGTGGATAAGGATCCAGAGTAAAAAAAGTTTAAGGGTTTTCTGGAGCCATAGACAAAAGGGAGCCAAATTTCCTTTGGTGAAAGGGGCAAAGATCTTGGCTTCTGAAACTGAATGATAGGCCCATACCGCATCAGTCACTTAGTCCAAACAATTGTTAAAAATGATTACTTATTAGACCTAAAAATGAGAGAAAACTAAATAGATTAAATATTTAAATCATATATAGCTGTTCTTAACTTCTTTCTGATGGGATAATTATGTAGTACTTTCTAATCATGATGTTTTCTAGGGAACTGAGTTATATCTCATGTCCACAAAGAGTCTGCTTCTTATGGAGAAAACTTTCATTCACAGTGCATGTTTTATTTACTTTATTTCATTCACTTGAGGCAATAACCAGTGATTTTATTATTACAGTTCTCATAGGGAAAAGAAAAGAAAAAAGAAATAAATGAAAATATGTGAAAATTTAGAATAATAAAAAGTGATAGTTTTTTTATTTTAATAATTCTATTAAGTATTAATTAAGCACATAATATATACATGGTGTAGCATACTTGATGACTTTTCTTATATAATCCTCAAGGTTTCCTCTATTACCACCAAGATAAAATACAAATTCTTGTACTCATAGATGTAAGGGACCTCAGAGATCATGTAGTCCAACCCTATCATTTTTCAGATGAGGAACCTGAGACTCATAGAGATTAAGTGTCTTGTCCAAGGTCAAACATCTAATAATTTTAAATGGTAGGATTTGAGCTTAGTTTCATCTGATTCCCCTTGACTGTAATGTACCCTCTCTTCACTTCTATTTGTAGAAACTCCTACCTCCTTTTGAGGTTTAATACAAGTGCCATCTCTTATATATGAAAATTTTCTGAGTTCACCTAGTTGTTAGGGCTCTATTTCACCTCCCCCAAAATGTAATTGTTTTATGCATAGTTTATTAAAGTCCTGCAGAGGAGTCTTTTTTTTGTTAGTTTGTTTGTTCTATTTCATTTTTTTTCTGTGTATTTGGAGTCTCTACCAGAGTGCGTAGAATGTAGTATAGGCATTGCCAACCTTCCACAGAGTTTATTCTAAGAAAAACAAATGAAATAGGTTGTGTGTTCAAATTTTAATTTCTCTCAAGCTGGTGACATGGATTGCATGAGAGTGACAGTCCCCAAACTGGGCCCCCCAAAGGGGGCCAGTGCAGAACTGGCTTAATTTGGGGTTTGGGGTGTCCAATTTATATATCTTTTCAATAGGGGCTGATATTATCATTTACCTTTTGACAGAGAAAATATTCTATCAGACCACCCTCCAACAATACCAGACAACTCTCAGCCTTGGGCTATCTAAGCAGAAGACTCCTTCTCCACCCAAGCCTGAGAAGACCTTTGATTAAATCAATTCAGGCTTGGATCTGAGTTTGGCCAGGATAAGACTCAATGCAATCTCATTATCAGTAAAGTCCTTATGAAAAACTTTAGAGAAGGGGACTGGTAGTGGGAGTTCTGAATCTCCAAGACACCAATTATCAAGAAAAATCATTTTTCACGGCATTTAGTAAACATTTAATAAGTGCTTAACTGAATTGCACAAAATGAAATTGCCCAAGGTAATCTACATCTACTGTAGTAATACAAGTCACCCACACCCAAGTCTAATGCCTACTGAGCTAAAGATTAGGGATATAATGATATAAAGCTATCTAGTACATATGTTAAAGTGATTGTGTGTCCTATGCTTTTTTTTGTAGCACATATATCTATCACTGATGTTATATATTCTGTAACTGTAATGGTGTATTATAAAGTAAAGCATACCTCAGCGTGTTTTCTCTCCAGATGTTATTATACTATGTACCTATAATGGTAATGATGCTTTTCAAAAGCTCTCTCATTTCTGTTGTATATTATTTTCCTTGTTGGAATTTCCTAGCATTTGTCCTTACAGGACTATAACCTCTGATTTTGATCCAGTGGCAAATTAATTTCTCTTTACATTGTAGCTGCATAAGTGCTGGGTGATCATGACAGAGAATCTGAAAATGGAATAACCCCTCTTAATAAATCTGCTTACATGATGAAATCTGTCTATTGCTTTTCAAGTCAATATGCTTGAGGCTTCTGCTCCAATTCAGATAAAGTCAACTATAGTATGCTGCTCCTTATAAGTTCTGAAAGTTTTAAAGATTAACAGGTCATAAAAAATAAAATAAAAATAAGAAAAGAGATAGCCCAGAGTAAAGGGAGGGAGAGGAGGGTTAGTTTAGTTGATCCTTCTGTGCTCTGCTTTGGTCAAAATAACTGGAATATTTTGTTTATTTCTTAATCTTACATTTTCATATATATATATATGTATATACACACACACACATACACACATATATATACATACATACATATATATGTATATATACACATATATATAAATAGGATACAGAGAGATCTGAAATTATAAATAAGCAAAGGATGCTTAAGCCAGAAGGAGATTTAGAGATTACATAGGCCCATAATCTCAGAGCTGGAATGGACATCTAAGGATGGTCTAATACCAGACTGAGAATCCCCTCTCCAGTATCCCATAAGAAACCAACTGTCCATTGCTAAAAAAAAATTTGAGGAAGGATTAACACATTACCTCCTATAGCAGCCAGTTCCTCTTTGGATGGATCTAATTGTTATAGGAAGTATACAGAAAAATTTACTTATCCTATACTTGGCAGCAAGGGTTGAATGTAAGAAATGGTGATTAATTGACTGATATAATAAGCATATAAAGATAAGTATGATTTATACCTGTTCTCAAGGAGATTATAATCTAATGGGGGAAACGGCAGTATATTTTTACTGAGCTGGTGGAAAGGTAGCCAGGTGACAAAGTGTATTGACTGATGGACTTAGAGTTAGGAAGAAGTGAGTGTGAATTCTGCCTCTAACATTTATTAGTTCTGTGTCTCTCACAAGACACTTAAATTTTCACAGTATCAGTTTCCTCAACTGTAAAATAGAAATAATAACACTTACCCTAGAAGGGGGTAGTTAGGATTAAATGAGACAATACTTGTAAAGCATTTTTCAAATGTCAACAATCTATTAGTAAAATAATAGGGGTGATAAAGATCAGTATGAAGGGGTGAAGGGGGGACTAAGGCAGCATATGATCTAATGATCACTCTGTCCTCCTGGATACCCTCTTCTCCTTAGTTTTTTGTGACCCTTCTCTTCATTGGTTCTTCTTCTACATCTTCTACTATTTAGTCATTTTTGCTGGAAGTTCATCTATGTCATGCTTTCTAACTCTGGGTGTGACCCAAGGCTCTAACCTTGGCCTTTTTCTCTTTTCTATTATAATCTCTCAATTGATACTTTCATCAGTTGCCATGAATTTAATTATTATCTCACTGCAGATGACTCTTGGAGCTATATGTTTATCCATAGTCTTCATCCAAGTTCTGATCTCACCCCATCAACTGCCTTTTAGATATTTTGAACTAGATGTCTTGTCAAAGTAAGTACTCATAGTCAGATCTCCCTGTCTCTCAGACATTCCCTCTTTCCATTATTCCATGTTTTTATTCTCTTAATTTTTTTAAATAATAAAACTCTAATAATACTACCAACAGGACAGTTTTGTTACTTCACAATAGACTTAACAAAATTCCTGAAAATAATAGTCCTAAAAGTCCCTGAGAACATTCCATATTTAGCAAAATGTTCATTCGTCTAAAGGGTAATTATTAACATTGATACAGAGCTAAAAGGGAGAATAATGGTCTATTCTAATTCCTTTATTTGATAGAGGAAGAAAAATTTGAGACCCAGAGATGAGAGAGGCATCCCCAAGGTCATTCAGTAAACATACAGCAGAACCTTTGAACTCAGGACCCCCAGACTCTAAAACCAGTGGATTTGTCTCTACACCACAGCTATCTCTGATGCCCTAAGGAGTGATGACTTTCAGTGAAAGGTGACCTTGTAATGTCTCTTTCCCCTCATAAAAATGGCAGAAGCATCCATTTATAGACAATCTGAAGGGGACAGAAGAGAAACATTGCTGTGATTCCTAATTCTGAGCCCTATCAGGTCAATTTCACAGGAAACAATGACATCACAATCAGTTAAAACAGGACCTAATGACTTAACTGACACTTCAGTTGATGGATTAAGTAGAAAAAAAACAAGCTGGCTCATCTAAAGAATTTGTCTTTACTGTCAATTACTTTATCACCTTTTCCTTTCAATTATTCTCACCTTTGAACCTTTCTACTAGTAAAATTAGTTTTAAGAAAATTTCATAAAAAAAAAAAACTATTTGGTAACACCAAAAGTCTCAATCCACTATTGAAAATAAAACTGGTATAGATGAGAACCATAATTTTAATAACATTTTCCTGGAAAGAAAAACAAAAGCCATGAAAATTTAACTCAAAATAGATACATAGCATGCAAATTTATTGATAATTCAATAGCCTAACAAAATAAATGTCTTCCTGAGTACGTAACTTATTTAAGCTATAGCTAGTGCAGATACAGCTCATATGATTCAGAGCTGAGGAGATCTTCACCTTCTCCTTCACCTATTTGAATCTGCCATTCCTGCCCACAAACTTACAGTGTTATAACTGACAATAGTAAAGAACAATGATTTGAGAATTTTGCAGAAGAGGAGTTTATGCTTATAGAAACACTATCAAGATTATTTAAAATTTATTATTTCATAATACCTGACATTTAGACAATATTTAACATTTGCAAAACACTTTACATACATTATCTCACCCTCACAACAGCCCCTTGAGATATGAGCTATATATGCTATTATCGCTATATTACAGAGAAGGAAACAGATTCAGAGATGTTTACTGAGGCAAATTGATGATACAATAGACAGAATGCTGGCCTGGAGTCAAGAAATCTTGAGTTCAGATTGAGTCTTGTATATTTACTGGATGTGTGGCTCTAGGCAAGCCACTTAATGTTTGTCTCAGTTTCCTCAACTGTAAAATGGTATAATAATAGCATCTATTTCCCAGGGTTGTTGTGAGGATCAAATGAGATAATATTTGTAAAAGCTCTTAGCAGAGTGTCTGACACTTAGTAGACATCATCCTCTTATAACTTATTCCCTTCCCTTCTCTCTTAACTGACCTGAACCTAATTCATCTTGATCTTACTCTAAGGTATAAGCAATGTCTCCAATTTAAGATATAAAGATGTTGTAATGAAACCAATGGTTCATATTTCATAAATAATTCATGTTCATCTGTAAAGGAATGTTCTAATCCTCTTGACAAATATATTTTACCCTGGGTATGGAGAAATCTACAAGAAATTTATTCTCACCCAGACAAGGGAGATTATCATTGCCTTCCCTCAGGACCTCCTTGCCCCAGGGAATATATCCCCACTTACTCATATGACTATTTTTTTCTGAGAATTCAGAGATCTTCAGTTACAAATATTTAATTGTTTTTTTAATTGTCTTTTTTCCCCTATGACTCAAAATCCCTTGACAACAGGATTTGAATGTATCTTGAGGCAAATTTGCAGAACTCTCTGGAGTATCACTAATTTTCCAAGTAACTAAGGGTAAAATACATGGGAAGGTGTTGGAGTTTACACTATAACCAACCCTCTCAAATCCTCTCAGGGCAGTATTCTATCTGATGAGCAGCCTGTGTGGCTTGATTAGAGTTTTTGTGTCAGTCTCCTGCAAAGCCCTACCCTTAGAACAGAGAAAAGTACATTATAGCTGAGATTATAAAACACAGACACTGGGGAAATATAATAGAAAAGTGCTTCTTTATTACACTTTTTTCCTATATAGTGGTAAGAACAACTTGAGACAACTAGATAAAATAAAGCACAGAGCGATGGTATTTGTATGGAACAAACTAAAAGCAAAACCTCCACTTAATTCTTAGTTGTCTATTAAGACAATAGATGAGAAAACATTGCCTCAACTCTGCCTCCTTTCCTACTATCTGCCTTCATAGATGCAAATTTTGTATACTGAAAATGAAATTATTCATCTACATTTGACTTGGAAGAATAACACTGTAATAATCAATTATTCAATCAATTAACAAGGATTTATTAACTGCCTCCTTTGTCCCAAGCCCAGTACTGCATACTGGGGAAACAAAGGGGAGAAAAAAATCTCTGCTTTCAAAAAACTTATATTCTATCAATTTCAGCATCATTCTAAACATAATTTTCCATATTTCCACACATTTAAGTATATTCAGAATGAATATAAAATCACTAAGATGTAAGTTGAAGAAGAAGAGATTTAGTATGAAAGAGAATATTTCCATTCATTCTTTTTTTAAAGCAAAACTTTTTTTATTATTTTTTTCAATGGGGAAGTTAAGGATTCACCCCCAACTAGATGAATTGGAAAAGACATCTTGTGGGAGGCAGCACCTGAACTGAGCCTTGAAGGAAAGTAGTAATTTAAATGACCCCAGACCACTCAACTATAAAGCCAGTGTAGCCCTTCCACTGTTTTTTCCCCCATTCCTTTTGTCTTGACAGACAGCCTGTAGTATTTTTTTTTCTATTTGTCTGGTACAAATTGCAACTAGGTCTCAGACCTTGATCCTTTCTTACTTCTTAAACTATTTCCTCTAGGAGGTAGGTAAAGCCATCAAATCCTATCTCAGATGCTAATCTTCAGGTGTCTTTTTTGGGCTAGAGAAGTTAGGTGTGCATGCACTTGTACCTCTGAAGTCTCAGAGGTGACCCTTCTCTGTAGCAAGGCCAAGCCTTTTACATGGACCATTGATTCCATCTCCTCCACACTTCACCAGCAGATTGACTCCACAAACATTCTCCTCTCTAATTTTCAATCTCTTCCTACCTATTGGCTCCTTCCCTGCTGTATACAAACACTCCCAAGTTTCTGGCATCCTAATCCACCCCTCCCCCAAAAAAGGCCCCTTGCTAGTCCTTTACACCCCCCTCAGTCTAACATCTGATATTTTGCCTTCCTTTCACAGTTAAGCTTCTAGAAATACCTGTCTATACCTGTTGCCTCAATTTCCTCTCCTCTCACTCATTAAAAAAAAATAACATTTATTTAAAATTTTTCAATCCCAAATTCTCTCCCTCCCATTAGCCCCTCTCTCATTCACTGAGAAGGCAAGGAACATGATATACATCATATACATGGTCTCACTGATTTTCAATTCTTTGAAATCTTATTTCTGACCACAAATCAACTGAAATCATGCTCTCCAAAGTTTCTAGTGATCTTTTTATTAAAAAAATGATTTTTATTAACAAAATCTATTTTCTTTCCCTCCTACCTCTCTGGGGAAAGTAAAAAAAAAAAAGAAAGGAAAAAAGAAAAACAAAGCCCTTGTAACAAATATGCACAGTTAAACAAAACAAATTACCACATTGCCCACAGGAATTCCCCCAAAGCTTTAATAGATGAAAACTGCATTAAGCTTTTTTTGAGGTGCTCTGTATCCATCTCAATCTATACCCTAAGTCTCTCTCATCTTTTTTAAATTTATTTTTAATTGTTTTAGCTTTTATTTTGCATTTTATTTTTCCACAAGTTATATGTAAAAACAATTTTTGACATTTGTTTGTAAAACTTTATGTTCCAAATTCGCTCCTTTCCTTCCTCCTCACCCCCACCCCATTGAGAAGGGAAGCAATTGAATATAGGTTATACATCTGTAGTCATGTAAAATACATCCATAATAGTCATATTGTGAAAGAAAACAGAAAAAAAATTCAAGAGAAATAAATGAATTAAATAAAAAAGTATATTTCAATCTGTATTCAGACACCATCAGTTCTTTCTCTGGGGATGGATAGTATTTTTCATCATAAGTCCTTCAGAATCATCTTGGCTGGTTTTGTTGCTGAAAATAGCTAAATTCAGCTGATCATTCTACAATATTGCTGTTACTTTGTATACAGTACATTTCATTTCACATCAGCCCATTCAAGTCTTTGCAAGTTTATCTGAGAACATCATGTTCATCATTTCTTATAGTACAACAGTGTTCCATCATAATCACATACAAAACTTGTTCAGCCATTCCCCAATTGATGGACCTCCCCTCAACTTCTAATTCTCTTTTTAAATAATTTATTTATTTTTTAGTTTTCAACATTCACTTCCTTAAGATTTTGAGTTTTAAATTTTCTCCCCCTCTATTTCTTCCCCCACCCCCTGAGCTGGCTTACAATCTGATATAGGCTCTACATATACATTCATGTTAAGCATATTTTCCCATTAGTCATGATGTAAAGAACAATTAGAACTAATGGAACCACGAGAATGATGCAATAAAACAAAACAACAAAGAAAAAGGAGAACAAATAGTATGCTTCCATCTGCATTCAGACCCCATATTTCTTTCTCTGGATGTGGATAGCAATTTATGTCATGAATCTTTTGGAGTTGTCTTAGGTTCTTGCATTGCTGTGAAGAGCCAAATCTATCAAAGTTAGTCATCCCATAATGTGACTCTTACTGTGTACAATGTTCTCCTGGTTCTGCTCATTTCACTCAGCATCAGTTCATCTTTCCAAGTTTTTTTGAAGTCTGCCTGCTCATCATTTCTTATAGCACAATAGTATTCCATTTCATTCATATACCACAACTTGTTCAGTCACTCCCCAGTTAATGTGCATCCTTTCAATTTCTAATTCTTTGCCACCACAGGAAGAGCTGCTATAATTATTTTTTGTACATGTGGGTCCTTTTCCCATGCTTATGATCTCTCTGGGATACATACCTAGAAGTGGTATTGCTGGGTAAAAGTCAACTTCTAATTCTTTACTGACAGAAAATAGCTGTTATAAATATTTTTGTACATATACATTTTTTTAATCTCTTTTGAGATACAGACCTAGTAGTGGTATTGCTAATTCAAAAGTTACGTATGGTTTTATAGCCTTTTGACCATAGCTAGATATTGCTCTACAGAAAGGTTGAATCAGTTCACAATTCTACCAACAGTGAATTAATGTCTCTTTTCCCCATGTATCCTCCAACATTTTTCATTTACCTTTTCTGTACTATTAGCCAATCTGATAGGTATGAAGTAGTACTTCAGTCTTGTTTTAATTTGCATTTCTCAAATCAATAATGAGTTAGAGTATCTTTTTTCATATGACTATAGATAGATTTGATTACTTCATCTGAAAATTGATCATGTCTTTTGATCATTTATAGATTGGGGAATGGTTCTTATTTTTTATAGTTTGACTCATTTCTCTATATGTTTGATAAATGAAGGCTTTATCAGAAAAAAAAAATTGCTTCAAATTTTTTTCACAGTTACTTTTGCTAACTGTATTTGCCTGCATCCTACCTCCCCATTTATTCTTTTTTTCTTTCCTTTCACTCTCTCCCTCCTCAAAAGTGTTTTGCTTCTGACTACCCCTCCTCCAATCTTCCCTCACTTCTTGTTTTATTTTTTAAGATGTTATTATTATTTGCTTTGAAGTCCCTTTCTGAAGTGTTTTTTTGTTTGTTTGTTTGTTTGTTTTTTTGTTTTTTGGTGAGGCAGTTGGGGTTAAGTGACTTGCCCAGAGTCACACAGTCAGTGAGTGTTATTTGTCTGAGGTCAGATTTGAACTCAGGTTCTCTTGTCTCCAGGGCTTGTGCTCTATCCATTAATCCACCTATTTGCCCTTCCTCTTGCTTTTATCACCCCTCCATCTCTTATGCTCTTCCCCTCCTACTTTCTTGTAGGGTAAGATAGGTTTTGATACCCATTTGAATGTGCATGCCATTTCTCTTTGAGCCAATTATAATGAGAATAAGGTTCACTCACTTCCCTTCATCTCCCCCCTCTTCTCCACTGTAAAAGCTTTTTTGTGCCTCTTTTATGTGAGATAACTTACTCCATTCTATCTCTCCCTTACTCTTTCTCCCAGTACATTCCTCTCTCACCCCTTAATTTTATTTTTTAGATAGCATCACTTCATATTCAACTCACACCTGTGCCCTCTGCCTATATGTACTCCTTCTCACTACCCTAATAATGAGAAAGGTCTTAGGAGTTACAAATATCACCTTAGGAATGTAAACAGTTTAAACTTATATATTTTTAACAGTTTAAAATTATTATTTTTAAATTAATTTATTTTGATTAATCAATACTCACTTCCATAAGCTTTTGAGTTTTAAATTTTTCTTTCCCTCCCTCCCCAAGACAGTGCACAATCTGATATACACTATACATATACATTCCCATTAAATATATTTTCACATTAGTGATGTAGTAAGTAAGAATTAGAAACAATAGAGGGAATCACTAGAAAGAGAAAACAAAACACAACAGAAGAAAAACAATAGCAAATAGTACGCTTTGATCTGCATTCAAACTCCATAGTTCTTTCTTTGGATGTGGATAGCATTTTCCATTATGAGGCCTTTGGAGATGTCTTAGATTCTTGTATTGCTGAGAAGGGTTAAGTCTATCAATATTAGTACCTAACTGATTATGTTATTCCCTTCTTAAGCCAAATCTGATGAGAGTAAGGTTCAAACAATGCTCATCTCCTTCCCTTCTTTGTGCCTTTTCCTGTAATGTGATTTACCCTTGTCTGCCTCCTCTATTCCTTTTCTCTTAGTACATTTTCTTAGTTAGATCAGATTAATCCACTTATTTGGATCCATTTAACCCACTTGATTAGATTTTTTTTAATCATTCCATCAAAGTCAACTTATATCCATCCCATTTATGTATACCCCACTAACATGGTATAATAACAATACAGTTCTCAAGGATTACAAGTATCATCTTTCCTTATAGAGATGTAAAAAGTTTGCATCAATTAATAACATGTTATTTCTTTCTGCCTTGTTTACCTTTTTATGTCTCTCTTGAGTCTTGTATTTGAAGATCAAATTTTCTGTTGAGCTGTGGTCTTTTTATCAAGAAGGTTTGGAAGTCCCCTATTTTGTTGAATATCCATCTCCTTCCTTGAAAGATCACAATCATTTTCACTGGGTTGTAATCCTTGGTTGTAATCTAAGCTCCTTTGCCTTACAGAATATCATGTTTATTGTACTACAGTCTTTTAATATAAAAGCTACAAGGTCCTGTGTAATCCCGACTGTGGTTCTATGATATCTAAATTGTTTCTTTCTGGTGCCTTGCAGTATTTTCTCTTTGACCAGGTTATTTTGGAATTTGGCTACTATATTCCTTGGCATTTTCAGTTTAATATCTCTTTCAGGAGGCGATCAGTGGATTCTTTCTATGGTTATTTTACCTTCTGGTTCTAGGACCTCAGGGCAGTTTTCCTTTATGATTTCCTGAAAGATACTGTCCAGGCTCTTTTTTTCATTGTGATTTTCAGGTAGAAAAATACTTTTTAAATTGTGTGTCCTGAATCAATTTTCCAGGTCAGTTGTTTTACCAATGAGGTATTTTACATTTTCATCGATTTTTTTCATTCTTTTGTTTTTTGCTCTCTCATAGACTCATTAGCTTCTATTTGCCCTATTCTCATTTTTAACAAATTGTTTTCTTTTATTAGATTTTGTACCTCTTTCCCCATTTGGCCAATTGTATTTTTTAATGACTTGTTTTCTACAGTTAATTTTTGTCCTTCTTTTTCCATGCTGTTGACTCTCTCTTGCATACCTCTCATTTCTTTTCCCATTTTTCTTCTACCTCTCTCATTTGACTTTTAAAATCCTTCTTGAGCTCTTCTAAAAAGATTTTTTGGACTTCAGGCCAGTTCATCTTCCCTTTTGAGGTTCCAGATGTGGGTTTGTTAACACTTTTGTCCTCTTCAGAATTTCTGCCTTGATCTTCACTGTTCCCATAATACGAATCTATCTTATGTTTCTTTTTGCTCATGGTGTTGCATATTTCCTGGGCTTTAAAGAGATTGAGCTCTCCAGCTGTGAACTTTGGAATTTGGCTATAACATTCCTGGTAGTTTTCATTTTGGGATCTCTTTCAGGAGGTGATTGGTGGATTCTTTCCATTTCCACTTTACCCTCTAGTTTGAGAATATCAGGGCAGTTTTCCTTGACAATTTCTTAAAAGATGATATCTAGATTCTTTTTTTGATGATGGCTTTCAGGTTGTCCAATAATTTTAAAATTATCTTTCCTGTACCTATTTTACAGGTCAGTTTTTTTTTTCCAATGAGATATTTAACTTTGTATTCTATTTTCTCATTCCTTTGGTTTTGTTTTATTGTTTCTTGATTTCTCATAAAGTCATTAGCTTCTATTTGTGCCATTCTAATTATTAATAAATTATTTTCTTCGGTAATTCTTTGTACATTCTTTTCCATTTGGCCAATTCTGCTTTTTAGGTCATTTTTCTCTACATTGGCTTTTCAGACTTCTTTTATCATTTCACCTAGTCTTTTTTTAAGGTGTTTTTTCCTTCAGTAATTTTTTTGTGTGTCTCCTTTCCCAAGCTGTTGACTTGTGTTTTCATAATTTTCTTGCATCACTCTCATTTGTCTTCCCAATTTTCCTCTACCTCTCTTACTTGATTTTCAAAATCTTGTTTGAGCTCTTCAATGGCTTGAAGCCAATTTATATTTGTCTTGGAGACTTTGGATGTAGGAGCTTTGATTTTGTTATCTTCTTCTGAGTGTGTTTTGATATTCCTTGTTGCCATAGTAACTTTCTATGATCAGTTTTTCCCCATTGTTTGCTCATTTTCCTGGCCTATTACTTGCCTTTTAACTCTTTGTTAAAGTAGGCATCTGCTTCCTGGGTGGAGGGTACACTGTCCCAAGCTTCAGAGGTTTTGTGCAGCTGTTTTCAGAAAAAAAAATTCTAGAAAACTGTAAGTTTTCAGTTCTTCCAACGTGGTATGATCCAAGGAGAGGTGTTTACTCCTCTCCTCGTCTGTGTTCTGGTCTGTGAGTAACTACAAGCATTCTTTTCTGCCCTGAAACTGTGAGTAGGGTTCCCCCCTCCACTGTTGCCACAAGCTCTGTTAAGTTAGTGCTACTCCTCACCTTGGAACTGCCAACCAAGACTGTGACCAGAAACCAAGTATGGAGAAACCAGTAGAGTCCCACCTCAGTGCTAGCAAAAAGACCCCTGCAATCTCCCTCTAATCACTTGTTTGACCCCCTCCTCTCAATAGGCTGAGACCTCCAGAAGTAGCAGCTGCTACAGCAAACACAGTGGCTCCCAAGGCCCTCTCCTGGCTCCCCAGGGCTGAGGCTGTTCTGGCACAGCCCACTCTGGACTGTATTTCACCTTCACCCAGGTGTGATAGACATTTCCTTCTGACATTCTAAGTTGTCTTTGGTGCCTCTGGGCTGAGAGATGTGGAAACCACCACTGCTGCCAGTAATTCAGTTGCTCCAAGGCCTGCTCCAGGTTTGCTGGGGTCCAGTCTGTGATGGGTTGGCCTGAGCTGGACTGTGCTTTTCTCTCACCCTGGTAAACTTTCCCACAGACTTTCCAAATTTCTTGGGCTGGGATTTGTTTCACTCCATCTTTTTGTGGGTTCTGCTGCTCTAGAATTTGTTTAGAGTACTTTTTAAAAGGTATTTGGAGGGGTTTGGGGGATAGCTTAGGCAAATCCCTGCCTTTACGCCACTATCTTGGCTATGCCTCTCTATGAATTCCTTATAAAAGGTTTTTCTGATCACACCAGAGAAAAGAACATGACAAAATATGTATTGAGAATTTTTCAGCTCAATTCAAAGACAGCTTAGTTTAATTTGTTATGCACTTACTTAGGCATTTGCAAAGACAAAGTTTTGGGTGTTAAAAAAGTTTTTAGTTTAGCTTTTTGAAGAAAGTAGAACCAAATGAACAGAAGTCTGGCAAAACTCTTAATTGACATAGGGTATATTAGAAGCCTGATGGGAAGTCATTTCTGAAGCCCATTTTAAGGAGGAACCAAGTGAAAACAAACTTATACAATTTACTTGGGAAAGAAAAAGATACTTCTAAGTCTCTCTTTTAAAGGATATATTGTTATGTATATGGGAAATGTTCCTAATTTATATTTTTTCTTGTTTGGTCAAAATACATGCTTGGTTTCATTTTACCACCAGCCTTCCTTTCTGTCATTTGTTTCCAAGAATCTGTAGTATTTTTTTTTCAATAATACAAACTGGTAACACATCTGATAGTCAGTAACAAGGCTTCTGCTTGAAAAATGCTCACAGAGAATTAAAACTCATCAGATGATGCATACAATTTAGAGCTGAATGACCTTAGATATCATCTAGTCCAGTGTCTTTAATGTACGTATGAAACATTACAGTAAGTAATGTTTGAAAATCAAGGTGACAATAAGGATGGAACTGCCTTCTCTTTGCAAAGTGTCTAAATAGGCAAAGAAAAGTGGAAAATAGAAGCACCTTTCTAGACTTACAAACAATTGGATGAAAAAAAAGAAACAGAAACTTGAAAAAATTATAAAACTAACTCAGATTTACTAAAAAAAAAAGTATTACTTTTAAAATTACTTTAGAATAATCCAGATACTTACTTCAAGGTTTGAGTTAACAGAATGGTGATAAGATTAAATATGTTTATTCAGGGTAAGATATCTTGTTCCTCAGAGCTGATTTAAAGCATAGCAGCAGATGCAAAATGGAGTTACATTTATATTTATCCATTACATTCATTCCCTTTTTTCCACTCCTTTACCTCCTGATCAGATTTTTGCTTTTGTTATTGTTGTTTTGTTTTGTTGCATCCATAAAAATTCTGCTGTGGCTATTTTGGTAAATATAGAGTCTTTCTGTCTTTGAACTCATTAAGGTAGATAAGACATTTAAAAGGAACTAGAAATCACTAAAAATCTAATGCATGTGATTATTATTTACTTAAGCTTATCTTAGTATCTTTCAAATTTTGATTTATTTAGGCCTTTGTGTGATCTCATCTTACCTTCTTACCATCTATTTATGATTTTGTGGACTTTATAACTGTGCCACAGCTCTCTTCTTACCTTGCAATTTTTCTCCAACTTTTTCCTCATGGAATATCCCTCCTCCCCAATTCTTGCATTCTCTCATTGTAGAGTTCCTCCCAGAACCTATGAAGGGCCCAGGTCAGTCATTCTGCATTCATCTTCCAAATCTACTTCTGAGTCTGGACTTGCCATCATGTGCTTGTGCAGGTATATGTCCTTTCCCCATGCTTTTCAGATTTTTCATATGTATTGTTACCTCCATTAAAATGTGAGCTCCTTGAGGGCAGGATCTGCCTCACTTTTGCTTACATTCATATCTCTGGTGTTTGGTTCCTTGTAAAATTAAAATAAATGCTTGTGTGTGTGTGTGTGTGTGTATAAATTTCTTAGGTTTATCTAACTTCATACCATAGTCTTGCTAATAGACATTTTTTGATCTACTGTTTTCCTCCTCTGTGAATGATTAAGCTGAACTATAATGAAAATTACCGACTCATATAAGTGGCTTGGTAATATTCTGAGACTCAGTCTAATCAATATCCTATAAAATGCAAATAGGAGACCAAAAAATTCTCTTCCCCAACTATAGGAAATCTTTTTTTGACTTGTCCTCTCCTCTGTTACAGTGGCAAACACCTTTGTTGATCCCATCTCTCTCATTTTTGTTTTTATGCTTTGACTGATATTAATGACCCTCTTTGGTCCTTCAACATCCTGTTAATTATTCCTTCCAGGCAGTTCCCCCTCTTTGTGTACATATACAGCTGCTTTTCCTTTGTTGTCTTCATTGGCAGTTCTAGATCCTTTATAAACATATCTAGGATTCTGATGATAGAGTTTGACTTTACTGCCTCCACCATATTGAAGGTGAAATTGTCTTAAAAGCCTTTGCAGATCTTTTTCATATTTCAGGTATTTGTTTTCCTCCCAGTTACATCCTCAGATGTTCCTGGCATGACTTTAGTTACTTTTCTTGATCCTATTTATTGAAGTACTACCGCTCATACCTTTCCATCATTCTTCTCCATAAGATGTTACAAATGATCTTATATATGAAAACTTGCCTTTCATATCTCTCTGATTGGCAACTAAATGAAATATTTTCTGGTTAAAGTACTTTCCTAGCAAGACCTGAACATTTATTTCTTATTACAATTGTTTTACATCAGTTAAACATCTGTTTGAAATTAGCAAAATCAAAGTTTCCTAATATGTGTATATTTTCTGCTTTATAACATTTAAATATCATGTTTGAACTATTTTACTTGTATGCCATACCTTCTCATTTTTAATTTTTTTCTTCTTTCTTTGTATTAATTTTGATCATTCCTATAAAAAGTCTTTGGTCTGATTGGGCATGGACAGCTGATTAAAAATGACTCCTAAATCATCAAGGAGACATTCCCTATTGGTGCTCACCATGTTTAGCACCCTAAAACTTTTTTTTCTCAAAGTATTTATGATATATGACATAAGGCTTCTCAGTTATATACAAGCCTATTGTTCCATATTTCTGCATCTTATTTTACAAAATATGTTTCACATTCCTTACATACTTGCAACTTTGCAATGAAGTTACTGAATGTCAAAGCATTTGATTTGGGTGATCTTACTGAATTATTTATCAAATTTATCTTCCTCTTCATTAACTGCAATAAATATTTTACCTAAGGCCCAATTATCTTCTCTCTGGTGTTTTAGCAAATACTTATGCATATTGAAATAAATGACTTAATGTCCCATGAAATGTAATTTCTTTTTGTTTAGGAGTGTACTATGAAATCAATTCCAGTGACTCCTTTTTTTCTTCTTCTATGATCCATCCTTCCATTTAGATGTAATTCCTTTGGCTTCTGACTTCATTTGTTGTGAGAATGTCAAAATGGTTTATGCTCTTTAGTTTCTCTAGTTATATATTTACTTATTGATTATTGGACAAAGATCTTGCATTAGAGCCCCAACAGTTAAGTTAATTTGATAGATGTTCTAAAAATTCTGAGATTCTTAGCACTTTCTGCCCCTCTTTCATCATTCTATTACCACCAAAAAAGAGAAAGTGTCATCAGGCTTGAAGGCCACTTTTTATTTTTCTGTTTCATGGTTTGGCATGGCCAAAGATGTCAGTATCAAGTGTCCCACCTAATGATGATGAAGCTCTTTGTCCTTAGCTAGTCTGATCCTTAGAAATTATTCTCATTCAGCCACTGACATGTTCTCAAAGCCTTTCTAACATGATAGAACCTGCCAGAATTTGTGCTTCAATTGCAAAGACTTTAAGGACTTAGGGTCACCTCTACACAATAATGACACATAGGATTATGATTTTGTGTAAGTCTTTATTCATACCAGACCAAAATTATTATATTTATACTTAAAAACAACAGCAACTTATTTTCTATGGCATGGTGATCAGGGTCAGTGTCTTATTCCCTCATTGACTGTAAGCTTCTTAGGAATAGGGGCTGTACTTTGTCTAACCTGGACATCTCCCACAATGCCTTGGGTAGTGCTCTACACACAATAGATGCATCCTACACATTATAATATATTGTATTTATAAGATTTAAATGTGATTTATTTATTGCATATTCCTATATTCTTTTACTTATTTAGGATGAGAGGAATGGGGAAGATGTAAGAAGGACCTATTATTCGTTTCATGAAATTCTCTCATTTAGACATCTCAGGCCGTATGTCTCCAAATGTCTAAAAAAATTTTGGGACTACCAGTTCATAATTCTTGGTTTGAAATCCCTAGACTCTGAAACCTGCTGCTTTCCACATTCTACTGGATAACCAGTATTCCTTTTGGACAAAATAAACCCATTTAAATTCACAGCTGCTCCTTGAATTGAGCCTAAAAAGTTGATCTTAAAAGAATATCTCTTAGCAGATCAATGCAGGAATAACTTGGAACTGGCTGAATTGTAGATGAAGAGAATGATATTGTCTCCCCTGAGTAGACAGTAATGACTTACAACAGTAGTTGGATTAATAATACTGCACTACTTAAAAGAAAAATGACCTCTTCTTGGTTGAGTTTTCAAGTCATTAACTCACATCACAACATGTTTATAGAAAGTTAATGTTATTTCCTATATCTCAATACTTTGACTGCTCTGCAATCTCAGTGATGTTGGGACTTTTTCAAAGGTACAGACTGCAACCTATCCAACAAAAAAGATGTTTCTTTTATTTTTGGTTTGTAAAAGGGGAAACTGAGATTGAATGTGAGTACATGAGGGCAAGGACTCCTAATCACTAAGCAAACTGCCTTGTATACTTTTTTGGGGGGGAGGATGGCAGTTCATCTTTGTAGGGATTTTTCAGTGTGTAAATGTTCTTCACAGATTGCTGATCATCATCTTATCTGAAAAATACAGTGTTAGGGAATTGCTTAGGGAACTACATCCCAACTCTCATCTTCTCTCCTTTGCACAGGCTGTACTGCACCTGAAATGCACTCCCTCCTCCTTCTAATCACCTCTTCATCTTAAAATTCTTAGTTTCTTTCAAGGTTCAGCTCATTATGTCTTTTACTTGAGGTATGATCCTTTCAGTTGACAGTGCCTCTTTCCTTATAAAGATGAAAATTACTTTATGTTGACTTTGTATCTATTGTGCATTCTCATGTGAAAGGGAAGCATTTGGGGAACAAGGGCTGTTTCCTTCTTGCTTTTGTATTCACAGAAACAAGCAAAGATCCTGGCATATAACATTCAGTTAGTAAGTTCTTGTTCAATGAATGAGAGATATAAAAAGATGCTATAAGTAGTCACTGGAAATAAAGTTCACTTCAGAAAAAAAAACAAATTTATGAAGATGGTAACATTTGCAACAGGAAAAGGAAAATAAGCAGGTTTTTGATTGAAAGAGATGGAGAAGAAAGAGAGAAGAAGGTTTTCCAAAGGTGGGGAAGAATGTGAAAGAAAGTATGGAGGTGACAAAATATGAGGGACTTTTCCATTTTCAAGTAAGATTTCCTGGAGGAAGTGATTAAGCAGCTAAGGTGAGGTTCTTGTAAATACAACAAATTTTATGCTGAAATATAAGATATGTGATGTAGGAATAGGGCTAGATACAATTGGAAAGATAGCTTGAAATTGAATTGTTGGGGTAGAGAGGGAGTTTAGCAGGGTAAGGATTTTAGACTTTATGCAGTAGTTAATTGGTAGTCAATAAAGGGATTTGAATTTGAGTGACATGATTAGATTAGGGCATAAGGAAGATTTGGCATTGATATGAAAGCATCATCACTAGACAAAGGAGGATGGTTAGAAGAATGAGAGAAACTGAAAATAAAAAGATGGGCTAATGAGCGGTATACAATATGTTTAGGAAAGTTAGGTTATGTAAGGATCTGAAACAGGTTAGCCTATGAGTAGGATTAATGAGTAGGAAGTGGGAGGTAGTTATAACAAATGATGTGGAGATAAAATTGATAGGACTTGTCAAGTGATTGGATGAAAGCTGGACATGAAGGGTGAATCAAAGGTGCTAGAATTTGTAAGTTTATGTGACCGAAAGAATGGTGGTTGAATAGATTGAAATTGGTGAGTCAGGAAGAAGAGGTTTACTTAGGGAAAAGATGATTAATTTAGCTTTAGATATATTAAAACTTGCAAATTATTGAATCAGATCCTTAAGTCACTAGTGACATCTTACATAGTATATTGTTAAGGACAAAATCAAATCCCAAGGGTTAACAAAGGGAGTGGGTGACAGAGAAGTGGAGGCAACAAGATTCTACTTTTGTAAATTAAAGGAAGAAGAAACATGAAATGTTCAGATTTCTTATCAGGGCAAAGTTTTATCTAGTTTGTGAGTGTGTGTGTGTGTGTTTACAATAAAGAAGACATGAGAATGTATATAAGTGAGAACAAAAGGGGGAGCAGTAGAGAAAATCAGAACAAGAAAGAAGGGAATATTCAAAAAGGTTGGTCCTGGGAGGAAGCCAAGATGGTGAAATTGGCATAGCAACCTACCTGAACTTTCAACAATCTCCTCCAAACAACTTTAAAATAATGCCTCAAATCTAATTTTGGAGCAGCAGAGCCAACACAAGGTAAGGGTGAGACATTTTCTGGCTTAAGAAAACTTAGGTGAAGGTCTGTCTGGTGTCCACATGTGGTAGCAGCAACAGTAACCACAGTAGCAGTGGCACCTTCAAAAGCTCTCAGCCCAGAAATGTTCTGTGTCACAGTTACAGGGCAGAAAAGAACACTTGTAGTGAGTTACAAGGAAGCAGGGGCCCTGGTTGCAATTCTGAGGCTAGAAAGAGTGCTAGCACTGGTGGCTGTAAATCTTCACTGGATAAAGAACAGAATAGAGACTAGAAAAGCAGTGAAGATACCTCTTCTGGGATGATACTACCTTGAAAACACAGAAAACTTGCAGAGTCCTGGAACTCTCTGAAAAAATAGCAAAAAACAAACAAACAAACAAACAAAAACAACTGAATCTTGGGACAGTTACTCCCCAACCTGAGGTAAGCAGAGTCCAACTTTAATATAAAGTTCAAAGTGAAAAAGTAGGCTAGAAAAATGAGCACACAATAACAAAATAGAACTTGACTATAAAAAGATACCATGGTGACAGGGAAGATGAAGACATAAAGTCAGAAAAAGTCAACAAAGTAAAAACAGTTACAAAAAACAAACAAATAAACAAGAATTCCTGGAAGAGATAAAGAAGGAGATAATTGTGGTAGAGGAAAAATTGGGAAAAGAAATGAGAGTAATGTAAGAAAATTATGAAAAGAGAATTAACAGCTTGGTAAATGAGACAAAAAAAAATATTGAAGAGAATAACAACTTAAAAGACAGAATGGCCAAATAATAAGAAGCACAAAAATTTGTCGAAAAAAAGAACTCCTTAAAAATTAGAATTAGGCAGGGGGAAAATAATGAATCCATGAGACACCAAAAAACAATAAAAGTCAAAAGAATGAAAAAATAAAAGAAAATATTAAATAGCTAATAGAAAAACAACTAACCAGGAAAATAGAGGAGAGAGAATTTCAGAATTATTGGACTACCCAAAAGTCATGATCAAAGAAAGAGCTCAACATCATATTTCAAGTAATTATCAAGGAAAACTCTACTGATATCTTAAAAACAGGGGGTAAAATAGAAATTGAAAGAATCCATTGATCACCTCCTAAAAGAGATTACCAAATGAAAACTCCCAGGGATATTATAGCCAAGTTCAGGAACTCCCAAGTCAAAGAGAAAATACTGGAAGCAGCCAGAAAGTAACCATTCAAATTTCATGGGGCCATAATCAGGATCACACAAGATTTACAGGTTTCCATGTTCAAGGAGTGGAGAGCATGGAATATTATAATAAGAAAGCCAAAAGAACTAAAATCACAAGTAAGACTCACCAACCAGCAAAATGAATGTAATACATCTTAGGAAAAAATGATAATTTATGAAATAGAGGACTTTCAAGCAATCCTGAT
The DNA here is from genome assembly GCF_900497805.2 of Vombatus ursinus. NCBI lineage: Eukaryota > Metazoa > Chordata > Mammalia > Diprotodontia > Vombatidae > Vombatus > Vombatus ursinus. Next base: position 10,598,029 of record NW_020951957.1, on the reverse strand, counting down.
GAAAAGACCAGAACAGAATAGAAAATTTGACATTTAAACATAAGAGTCAAGCTCAAAAAGGTAAACAAGTAAGAGGAGTCCTGTGGGATCCAATAAAGTTAAACTGATTACATTTCCATTTATGAAGATGACACATGCAATTCCTAAGAACTTGATTATTATTAGAGAAGTTAAAAGGAGTTTGCATAGACAGAAGGCATGGATGTGTGTCAATTTGGTTGGAATGATCTCCAAAAAAAATGAAGGGCAAAAAGGGATGCATTGGGAGGAGGGTGAAGGGAGAAGTAGAATGGGAAAATATTTCTCAAATAAAAGAGGTATAGCAAGAAAGAGCTTTTATATGGGAAGAGAAAATGGGGGTGGTGGGGGCAGGCAAAAAGTGTACCTCATTCTTATTGAAATTGGTTTAAAGAGGGAAGAATAAAGGTTGATAGGTAGGCAGATAGCTAGCTAGACATATACATACATATCTGCATAAAAAAGCAACTGACTAGATAAAGAGGAGGTGAAAGGAATAAGAAAAAGGGTAGGGGATGATCAACTTGAAGGGATGAAAGATTTGGCTACTATGATAAATGCAATGATCCAAGACAATTCCAAAAAACTCATGATGAAAAAAAATTTATACTACACACTTTCAGAGAGAGAAGTGATGAACTGAGTACAACATGAAGAATAATTTTCCTACTTTCTTTATTTTTCTTGCTTTTTTTAAAAAACATACTTAATATGGAAATATGTTTTGCTTATCTAATACTTGCCTTCTCAGTGAGCAGGGGAGGGGTTGGAGGGAGTGAAAGAATTTGTAACTCAAAGTTTAAAAAGAAAATAATGTTAAAATAATAAATTAACATGTTAAAAGTACATTAAGAAAAATAGGCCCAAAGGAGTTGGAAAAGTATGGAATAAAGGAAACAAAGTGTGGTGAAAAGAGTCTTAGGGGTAGAATCAAGAGACCTCAGTTCAAATCAACTGCTAACATTCACTGCTTATGTGATAACAGGCAAATTAATTAAGTTTGAGCCTCAGCTTTCTCATTTGTAAAATGAAAGAGTTTTTGTGAGGAAACCATGGGCAATATTGGTTATAATATGCTTTGAAAACCTTAAAGTGCCTCGTAAGTATTACGTGTTACTATTACAGGCCAAATTTTAGGCCTTAAGGAGAATCAATTTTTTAAAATTAATTAATAAATTTATTTTAGTTTTCAACATTAACTTCCACAAGATTTTGAGTTCCAAATTTTCTCCCCATCTCTCCCCTCCCCCACCCCAAGATGATGTGTAATCTGAATACCCCTTCCCTCTATCTGCCCTCTCTTCTATCACTCCGCCCAACTTTTCTTACCCTCTTCCACTTCTATTTTCCTGTAGGGCAGGATAGATTTTTATGCCTCATTGCCTGTATATCATATTTCCCAGTTACATGTAAAAACAATTGTTATCATTTGTTTTCACAACTTTGAGTTCCAAATTCTCTCTCTTCATCCCTCCCCACCCACCATCATTGATAAAGCAAGCAACTCAATATAGGTTATACATGTGTAGTCATGCAAAACACTTCCATAATAGTCATATTGTGAAAAACTAACTATATTTCCCTCCACCCTTTTCTGCCCCCCCATTTATTCTATTCTCTCCTTTGACCCTGTCCCTCCTAAAAAAGTGCTTGTTTCTGATTAGCTCCTCCCACAATCTGCCCTCCTTTCTATCATGCCCACTCTCTTATTCTCTTCCTCCCTATTTTTTTGTAGGGTAAGATAGCTTTCTATACCCAATTGAGTGTGTATGTTATTTCCTCCTTAAGCTAAATCTGATGAGAGCAAGATTGACTCATTCCTTCTCACCTCTCCCCTCTTCTTCTCCACTGTAAAAGTTTTTTCTTGCCTCCTTTATGTGACATAATTTACCCCATTTTACAATCTCACTTTCTCCTTCTCCCAGTATAATTCTCTCTCACCCCTTAATTTTATTTTTTAGATATCATCCCTTCTTATTCAACTCACCCTGTACCCTATGTCTATATGTATATACCTAGATAGATAGATATAGATATAGATGTTATCTCTCTCTCCCTCTATATATATATATACACATACATATACACACATATATGTACTTGTATACATATGTATATGTATAAACACACACACACACACACACATATTCCCTCTCTGAGAAAGGTCTCATGAGTTACAAATATCATTTTTTCATGTAGGAATGTAAACAGTTCTACTTCAATAAGTGCCTTATGATTTCTTTTTCCTGTTTACATTTTCATGCTTCTCTTGAATCTTGTGTTTGAAAGTCAGATTTTCTATTCAGCTCTGGTCTTTTCATCAAGAATGCTTGAAAGTTCTCTATTTCATTGAATGACAATTTTTTCCCCTGAAGGATTATGCTCATTTTTGCTGGGTAGGTGATTCTTGGTTGTAATCCAATCTCCTTTGATCTCCAGAATATCATATTCTAAGCCCTCAGATCCCTTAATGTAGAAGCTGCTAAATCTTGTGTTATCCTGATTGTGTTTCCACAGTACTTGAATTGTTTCTTTCTGGCTGCTTGTAGTATTTTCTCCTTGACCTGGGAACTCTGGAATTTGGCTATAATATTCTTAGGAGTTTTCCTTTGGGGATCTCTTTCAGGAGGTGATCAGCAGATTCTCTATATTTCTATTTTCTCCTCTGGTTCTAGAATATCAGGGTAGTTTTCCTTGATAATTTCTTGAAAGATGATATCTAGGCTATTTTTTTGGTCATGGCTTTCAGGTAGTTCAATACTTTTAAAATTACCTCTTTTGAATCTATTTTCCAGTTCAGTTGTTTTTCCAATGAGATATTGTACATTGTGTCTTACTTTTTCATTCCTTTGGTTTTGTTTTATAATTTCTTGATTTCTCATGGAGTCATTAGCTTCCATTTTCTCCATTTAATTTTTAAGGAATTATTTTCTTCAGTTGGATTTTGGACCTCTTTTTCTATTTGACCAACTCTGCTTTTTAAGGCATTCTTCTCATTGACTTTTTGGACCTCTTTTACCATTTGGGTTATTCTATTTTTAAGGTGTTATTTTCTTCAGCATTTTTTTGAGTCTCCTATAGCAAATAGTTGACTAGTTTTTCATGGTTTTCTTGTGTCACTCTCATTTCTCTTCCCAATTTTTCCTCTATTTCTCTTACTTCCCTCTCAAAATCCTTTTTGAGCTCTTCTATAGCCTGAGACCAATTCATATTTTTTTTTGGAGGCTTTGGATGTAGAAGCTTTGACTTTGTTGTCTTCTTCTTATTGTATGTTTTGATCTTCTTTGTCACCAAAGTAAGTTTCCATAGTCTGAGGTTTTTTGTTCTGTTTGCTCATGTTCCCAACCAATTACTTGGCTTTTAAACTCTTTGTTAAGGTAGGGCTCTGCTTCCAATGTGGAGTGTGTATTCTCCAAAGTTTCAGGGGTTTTGTGCAGTTGTTTTGAGAGATACTTCTAGGTTCCTGTAGATTTTCAGTTCTTCCAAGGTGCTATGATCAAAGGCAAGGTGTTTACTCCTTTCCTAGCATAAGCTCTGGTCTGTGAATGACCACAAGCAGTCTTTCCTGCCTTTGAACTGTGAAGAGAATTCCCTCTTCTTGGTCACCACAAGCTCTGCCTCACCAGCACTGCTCCTCATTCCAGGACTGCCTCCCAGGATTATCACCTAGATTAAAGCACAAGCAAAGCAAGAGAATCCTGCCTCTGAGCCAGTAATGAGATCCCTACAACACCACTCTGATCAGCCATTTGATCCCCCCACCAAGAACTCCAGAAGTAGCTGCTGCCTTGGGGCTGTGCCAGGGCTGGGGCCAGGCCAACAGACCTTTCCTACTGATCTTCTAAGTTGTCTTTGGTGTTTGTTGGTTAAGAAGTCTGTAAACTACTACAGCTGCTAGTGATTCAGTCCCCTGAGACCTGCTCCAGGTTCACAGGGGTCCCGTCTTTGCTTGTATGGCCCAGGCTGAATTGAGCTCCTCTCCCAGCCTGGTGCCACAGACCTATCCCATCAACCATCCAGGTTGTCTTAGGCTGGAAATTTGCTTCACACTGTCTTTTTGTGGATTCTGCCACTCTAGAATTTGTTTAGAGCCATCTTTACAGGTATTTGGAAGGGTTTGGGGATGAGATCCAGCAAGTCACTGCTTATTCTTCACCATCTTGAATCTACCTGCAAGGAGAATCACTTATTTTAGAAGGTAAGAGAGGATAAGTGAAGACAGATATATTTCAAAATGGAAAAGAGAAGAGTCATAAGAATTCACATCACATGGTCTCCATTTTAGTAAAGTAGGAAGGGACATTGAATGTCAAGTATGCCTATTCAATTCTATTAATTAAACATCTACTATGAACAAAGCTTTTTGCTAGGAATTGTGCAGTTTTGGATGATAGCTAGAGGCATACCTATGAATTTATTGGTAGAATTAGTTCCTAAAGAGGAGACCTCCCTCTGCCAAAGCAGATACCTGCTCTGTCTTACCTAGCTGCCATTTAAGGTTAAATGCCTTGCCCATGATCACAAACTGGTATGTGCAAGAGGCAAAAATTAAACACATGTATTCTTGATTTCTTGACTCTGAAGCCAGTTCTCTATTTATGCAGAGAGATAGTTTAACATAGTGAATAATGTGTTGGTCTTAGAGTCAGCAAGACCTGAGTTCCACTGCCATTTCAAATACTTCTTTGCTATGTGATCTTGGCAAGTCACTTAATGTTTTTACATCTCAGTTTCCTCATCTATAAAATTGGGAAAATATTAGAATCTGACCTTCAAAGCCAACTTTATGTCTTCTACAGACATTGCCTCTCATTATTATTATACTGTGCTACCCCTTATTAGAGCTAGAATTGACAAAGTTTTCTTTTATTTTTTAAATAATACAGTTCTTATGTCCAAGAAATGTATGTTCTCCTGGAAGATGTGGTATATACACAGATAAGTCTATTACAAATCACATAAAATAGAGCAAAGTCCAAGATGCTATAGGAATAAATGAAAAAGGAGAATACACTTTCACTTTGGGAAATCAGAGAAAGTATCATTTAGAAAGTAATTAGTAAGCAAGAGTATATGTATTCAAATATTTTGTACCACAACTCAAAAGTCTTATCAAATACTCAGATAATGTATCTTCATAAAGATAATAAGGAAAATTAGGAAATAATTGAACTTTAAAAAATCCCATTATTGTATTTGTGAATAGCACAACATTTGCATGACAAAATGATACAGAAGTTGATAAGAGAATTAGAAAGGAAGGCCAGAGAGCAAGAGAAGAAAACTAAGTTGACACAAATGGAAACTAAGAATGAGTTTTGAAGGCGAGAACAGGAGAATGTTTTCACTAATATAATTTTAAAGCACTTAGAAAATGCATTTTAAATTTCTAACTCAGTACCTAACAAAAGTGGACACCAGTTGAGTATCTGGTGGTCTGTCGTCTCATTAATTAAATTGAAATCTATTTTTGATTTTAAAGATTATGTAAGAATAAGAGTTAAAGAAATACATGCCAGATTTTCATTTATTTCTCATATGAGTAAATAGAACTTGCACTGTATCTGGATGGGGCAGGATGCATTGCCACTTTTTAAGTGGCTTCAGCCTCATGGGTAAGACTTGAATGGCTCTTTTGTCCAAATGTGAACTTATTTGGTACCACAAGGATATTTAGTCCATCTTTCAAATTGGCTCAAGTCCTCTGGACTTCAAATAATGTACTACTGGGGCCTTTAACTTTAGAAGTCCTCTTCATACAAGGAGCATGAGGCTGAAATGTTTGATGTTATTATTTTAAACTAAAAATGTATGACTTTCATTTGGATTTTCCTGCAGCTATTTTCCTTTTTTTACACTATGGTGTGAAAGGAAGTATGAAGGAAAGGATTATGAAAGCAATATTTCTACTGTCACATGGTTTCTTTTCTTACTGTTCATGGAGAATAGCCTTCCCTGAACACTTCTTTCTCATCTTTCTAAACCCAGTATAATAGACACAATTCAACAAAGTCTTTCAATCAAGCACCCTAATTAAAATAACTTGAAAGGTCTCCACATAATGACTGTTCACTGTGCTCCATTTCTACTTTGACCACAGAATCTTTAGGCAGTCATCATAATTTACAGCACAATCACTAACATACTCAGAGTTGGTAGAATATAAGCCCTTGGAGCCCTTGTTTAATTTTGAACTTGGCATTGCCAAAACATAACACAGGGCTGGGCATGTAGTAAACATTTAATCAAATATGTGTTGAGTAGATTGCATGAGAAAGCTATCAACCCAATACCAATAGCTTGGGCAAGCACAAAATTCCTTTTAATTTTGCCAGTGGAAATGGTGTCCTCTGGAAGTGAGAAGTATCATACCATGGAGCATTCATGTCTAAGAGACTTTGGGTCCATCCTCCTTGGTTCCTCAGAGGGCAGATTAGCTATATCAATTTTTCATTAGGCAAAAAGGAGCATGGAGAGAAATTGCACCAGAAAATATAGTCACTCAAATTTCTGTTGACTTACATTAGTGATTCTTGCCCATTCTTTGTAAATAATACTGCCTCAAGATTGATTTTGCCATAAGACCTGCAATCCTGTGCTGTTATTATTTCATTAAATTATCTCAAGTTTGTCAAAACCCACAGAGAATGGCATTGCCTACCCCAAGTATTATCTCATCACTGGGGAGAAGTGAAGGAGAGCATTACTCTGATTCATTTTTAGTACTGGGTAATGCACATAAATGTATCACACATACAGCTATTATGGAGGTAGAAAAACTCCAGAAAGAATAAAGAATCCTTTGAAGAAGCATGTAATACATAGAGAACTTTATAGCTGTGTGACTCAAGTTAAGGGTCCTCTGGTGCTTCCATTATCCAATCTATTTTTCCTGGAGTTTATAATTTAGCTAGACACATTCACTTCAAACAAAAACTTGGCATACAATCTTCTACCTAGGGGGAAAGTGTTAGAGGAACTCCTCAATTTTTCCAATATACCTGTAACCTCAATGATGATTCAGGCAGTCCCTCTAGCAATGTTGATTTCAGTCCCAATGCAGGCCTTCTCATTTTGTGAGAATCTTGTCTATGCCTTCTGATAAAATTTTAATACAGGATCCATTAAATATACTGTGACCATTCCTTGCTCTCTTTCAATATCAAGAGGCTACCAGTACAGCATAAAAACTGGAAATGATGTGGACTAATCTGAATATATACATATATATACATGCATTCAATTATAGAATTATATTACAAAGTGTATAAAATTCAGATTTGGAGCCTATAATTAATTCACAAACTTATTCAGCCCTTCTGCTCTCTACTACCCACCCTCATCAGGAGACTATAAAACCCTTGAGGGCAGGGAGTGTTTTAACCTCAGAATCTAGTACAGGTACACTTAATAAATTCTTGTTAAACTGAAATGAACTAATAGTGCCCAAATACTCTTCTGTAGCCTCCCCAATGCAGAACCTTTCCTAGAGCTTTATATTTTATAGAATCTAGGACTATAGATTTATAGTTGGAAGGGAGCTGGAGATTATCTAGCCCAACACTCATTTTAAACATGAAGAAGCAGAGACCTAGAGAAATTACATTACTTGCCCAAGGTCACACAGGTCCTAAGTAGAAGAGGCAAGCTTCAAAGCACTGATGATTTTAAGGTACGGAATATACTTTGGAACACATAAATCCTGGGTTTGAAGTAGTTCTCTAAGTGTTAAAAGTTTTGTGTGTATGTATGTTGGGGGATATTTGCTGACTTTGAAAAAATAGCCTGGTCAATAAAGTAATAAATAGGGTTTGTCCATTTCATCAATCTATTCTTCAGGTCCAATCACCAAATCCTATATACTCACTCAAGTACTCTACTCAGTCCCATAATTTTGTTCCTAATAAAAAAGTGTCTCATTTAATCTTTCTCTCATCATTCACTCATCTGAATGCCTTTCTATTATTGTAGACTCTGAATTTCATCAACCACCTAGATCTGGTGAGTATTTTATAGCTCTGGTTCAGCCATGGTTCTTCTGGAGTAAAACTTAGTCTCTAGCAAATCCATTTGTATAACTGTTGAACCCAAGAGTGGAAAATTTCTACCTGCAAAAGTGTTGTTACTTCCTAGAAGCATCTGATCCCCATAACCGAATTGGAATCATAGTAGAAATGTTTGGGAAAGTAACAAGATCAGATGATCCTGTATGTCAAATGTGAATGATTCTAAATGACTCTTTTTCTTTTCTTTTCTTTTTCTCTCTTTCTTTCTTTCTTTCTTTCTTTCTTTCTTTCTTTCTTTCTTTCTTTCTTTCTTTCTTTCTTTCTTTCTTTCTTTCTTTCTTTCTATCCCCGTATTCTGACATCACTTTTATTTCTCCCTATATATTGAACTTGCTTGTCAGATTTTTGTCTTACATACTACTGACCACTTACATACATCTGGTAGTGAACACTGTGTACCAGCCCATGTCTCCTTATCATCCTTTGGATGCAGCCTATGCTCAGTTCCAGTCAACCTACTTCCCAGGACCTCCTCAAGGTAGGGACAGTTCTATGTCCCTTGCCAGCTGGAAGCAGTTTCAGAAGTCAAGACCTTCTCCCCTTACCTCAAAATATTTTGGGTTCTCATTTGCTTGATGAGGGAATGATGGGGGTGATGGGACCTAGACTCCTAAAATGAAAAGACTCTAACCCAGTCTCACACAGCCCAGTCCCTGGCATCTCCCTCAAGACATCTGGCCCATCCCAGCCCACCTAAATATTCAATAATCCTTTTAACAGCCCTTTCACTGTGGCTCTCAAACCACTTAACTCTTTTCATTGTCTACCCCTGGCCCATCTACTTACCTCTGGGCCACTTACCACTCATCCTGTCAAGATCTTTTTACTGACTCTTTATCCCTTTTTGTATATAAGGGTCAGTTGCATCCTCATCAAATGTGCAGATTTACTAGGAACTCTGTCCCCTTCTATTGGTGTTAACTTAGAATTGATGTCACTTAGAATTGGTTTCTATTGATGTCATAAATAAATATAACTACTTTGACTGAAAAAAAAGGCAATGCTTTAACTTTCATGATAGCTTGCCTTACACCCCACCACTACCCTTAAGAATGAATTTATCTTAAGAAGGGGAAACATTTTCTAAGGAGGTCTTAGCACCTTTATTTTTTTTTCTTTGCTATTAATGCAGAATACACCAACCCACAAAAGTAGTACTACAAGACAATTTCAAATCTGACCTTGGACATTTCTTAGCTATATGGCAATAAGCAAATCAATCAACTTCTGTTTGCCTTAGTTTCTTCAACTGAAATATGAGAACAATAATGCCACTTACTTCACACAGCTGTTGTGGGGATCAAATGAGAAAATATTTGTAAAATGATTTGCACAGTGTCTGGCACACAATGAGTACTGTATAAATGCTCCTCCCTCCTTTCAACTTTCCTTCCTTTCCAGGCATTACGCTTGGACTTAAGGATGAAGCATGACCCTTGCCTTCCTTGAGCTTTTTGACTAAAAAGAGAATGATATAAACATAGCTTTGAAACATATATGATAATCACACTAGTGAATGCCCACAGACAGGGGCCATGCCAAAAGACCTTGGCACATTCCTGTACATCCACAGTACATGATCTTGAAGTCTATGACATTCCATTGGACAATAAATTGCATTAATACCATTTAAGAGAGGAAGTCAATATGACAATTTTTGCTCAAATTCAATTTAACAAATGTTTGTCTATAATCTCTAATTTGCAAACACTCAACCTACAAACAACCCATCTAATCCATACAATACCCCCTACTTCTCAACCCTCATTGCAGTCACTACTGATGTCTAAATTGCTCTGGTACTAGTTCTTCCTTGTAAATCACATCCACAGTACATTTATCCTTAGTGGCATATTGGATGCCCAGATCTGAGCATGCTTTTTCTGATGATTGGAAATTGAGCTTAATTTGGGAAGATCAGAAGCATAGCTCTCGTGTTGAATCTTCAACATCATTCTAATCAGTCAAAAAAGGACTTTTTAAGAAGCTGCCATATGCAATGACCTATACTAGGTGCTATTGATACAAAAACAAAAATGAAACTATTCCTACCTTCAAGAGGCATAAATTCTGTCAGGGAGACATGTGCATGCATCATTTCTGCTCATATGTTGTCTTTCCCATATCTAGTCCTTGCAAATAGCATAGAGACTCGGATTTTTGAAAAAAAAAATGTTGAGGAAAGTTACCAATTATGTAGAACTTGCAAGAAATGAGAAAAGTTACAAGTTATAAAAACTTTGGACAATAAATTGCCTGTGCATTCACTGAAAAATTAAACAACCAAACTTTGGACGTTCTTAACCATCCTTTTGCAATGATTCCATTATTTTAGCTTGTTCCTTAATAGCTGTAATCTGTATACTGGATTTACCTCTCAGGCATAATTTCCCTTTTTGAAAGATGATTCCCTCACCCTTAGTTCATGTTTCCAAGCTCAGAAATGCTAAGATGAAGGACAAACCCTGAATTCAATAATTGTTCATACAATGGCTCATGTACCACTTCCCCAGACTCTTGTGGATGACTCATAATTAAATGACTTCCTTGATAGGGGAGTGATATCTTGACAATTTCAGAACATTGTCATCAGATTTATAATATTTTAAAACACAATAAGAAAATACCTATAAAAATCTATTTTGTTATCATATACCATAAGATATCCAGAAGACTAATGTAAGTGACTCCAAAGTGGGAGAGATGACATCATCCCTGAAGTTGTGTGGTCTGACATCAAGGACTTTGTGATCAACCAATAGGAGGGTAAGAAGACACGTTGCATCCCATACTACATTTAATAACCAAATATCAGTCTACAAAATAATCAAACACACTTCCCTATCCCTCCTCCCTCTTTTATGCAAACTCTCAACCTTCCCCTTTCTGAGCCAAGTTCCGTCACCTGAGGGCAGTTATAACTGTGACTAGCTGCTACCTACAGAATTTATGCTGCTGCCAATGGGGGAATCTGTTCATTCACCCATCATCCAAATCAACTGGTGACTGCAGCAGGTGTTTCTTGGAGGGAGGGATCTGTGACTGGTGAACAAGAGCCTTGCCTGTCTACTTTGCACTTTGGTCAGAACAGTTAGAGTGGGTCAAACAAGATGACCAAGCATGAATAAGTTATTACCAGCCATCTTCCAAACTTCCCTATTACAATTAACAACATCATCATACTCCAATTCACCCAAGTTTTCACAACCTCACTATTATATTTGACTCCACATTTTCCCCCATCCCCAATTCACATATCTAATCAATTGCCAGATCTTGTTGATTCTATTTTCACATATCCATCCCTTGCCCTTTACTCACAGTCACCATTCTAGTTCAGGTTATCATTACATCGCAACATGACAATTACAGTAGTTTAATAATTAGTCTCCTTGCCTCATCTCTCCCCATGACCAAACAGGAGATAGAGAACATTATGAAAAGCAAAATGGATAACTTTGATTACATTAAATTGAAAAGTTTTTGCACAAACAAAGCCAGTGCAACCAAGATTAGAAGGAAAGTAGAAAATTGGGAAAAAAAATTTACAATCAATCTCTCTGATAAGGGCCTCATTTCTAAAATAGAGAATTAAGTCAAATTTATAGGAATATAAGTCATTCCTCAATTGATAAATGGTCAAAGGATATGAACAGGCAGTTCTCAAATGAAGAAATTAAAGCCATCTATAGTCATATGAAAAAATGTTCTAAATCACTATTGATTAGAGAAATGCAAATCAAAATAACTCTGAGGTACCACATCATACCTATTAGATTGGTCAACATAACAAAACAGAAAAAAGATAAATGTTGGAAAAGATGCGGGAAAATTAGAACACGAATACATTGTTGGAGGAGTTGTGAAATGACCCAACCTTTTTGGAGAGCAATTTGAAACTATGCCCAAAGGGCTATAAAAATGTGCATACCCTTTGACCCAGCAATAGCTCTTCTAGGGCTGAATCCCAAAGAGATCATACAAATGGGAAAAGGAGCCACATGCACAAAAATATTTATAGCAGCTCTTTTTGTGGTGGCAAAGAATTGGAAATTGAGGGGATGCCCATCACATGGGGAATGGTTGAACAAGTTGTAGTAGATGAATGTAGTGGAATACAATTGTGCTGTAAGAAATGATGAGCAGGAGGACTTCAGAAAAACCTGGAAAGACTTGCATGGACTGATACAGAGTAAAATGAGTAGAACCAAGAGAACATTGTACACAGTAACAGCCACATTGTACGATGACTAATATTGATAAACTTAGCTCTTCTCAGCAATGCAAGGATCTAAGACATCTCCAAAGGTCTCATGATGGAAAGTGCTATACACATCCAAAGAAAGAACTATGGAGTTTGAATGCAGATCAAAGCATACTATTTACTATTATTTTTTCTTCTGTTTGGTTTTTGTTTCCTCTTTCTAGTGGCTCCTCCTATTGGTTCTAATTTTTCCTTACAATATCACTAATATGAAAATATGTTTAATAAGAATGTATATCTATAGCCTATATCAGATTGTGTGCCATCTTGAGGAGGGAGGGGGAAGGGAGGGAGAGAAAAATTTAAAACTCAAAAGCTTATGGAAGTAATTGTTGGTAAATCAAAATAAGCTAATTAAAAAATGAATAAAGAGAAAAAAAAGTCCCCCAAAAAGAAATAATTATTTCTGCTTGTGAAACCTGTTGTCAATGAACTTAAATCTATTTGGATTACTATAATTAAATAAAATTAGTTTCATTTACAATACAATAATACATTTTATTTTGTGCATTTAAAATTAGTATAGTAGGTTTCCCAGAGCTACCAAAAGTGGCTATGACAGAAATAGAGGTTAAGAACATCTGCTTTAGATGATGTTGTTTTTGTTTTGTTTTCAGGAGGGAAGGGCTTTTCAATTTCTCTAACACTGTGACTGCTTTTATAGTTAATGAGGTGACAATACATATATTTAAACTGCATTCTTTCTTAGATTGATCACTTTGCATTCAATAATAATTTACATTTATGTACAGTGGATTAAAGTTTGCAAAGAACTTCTATATAGGAAATGTGGTAAGTAAGAAGTAGTGAACTTACTAGGAGTCAGCAAGATCTTAGTTCACATCCTAATTACTTGTGTGACTACAGGTAAACCTCTGATTTTCTGAGCCTTAATTTTGACAAATGTAATATGAAGATGAGAGTACCTTGAATACATACCTCAGAGGGTTATTGTTAAATTAGATGATCTCTGAAAAATGCTTTGCAAACTTTAAAGGGTAATATAAAATCCAGTTATTTTTGATTCAAGAATTGCCTGTGATATTGTTGTTTATGTTTTCCATCTTTCATTCTAGAAGAAAACCAAGACATCAGGAAGATAATGCCACAACATGCAAGAGAATTGGATTTAAGTGAGGGAAGGCTATGCAAAGTCACCAGCCTCACTTTCTCCTCTGGAGCCTTCTGGGTCCAGTGATATGATATAGATCAGGACAACTGGAGATGACTCTGGATGCAGTAGGGATTTTGGCCTTTTTTCTATGATATTAAGACTTTATGTGACTTAACCAGGAACATATCAGAAGCAAGGCATGAACTGAGTTCTCTGACTTCAAGTATATTTTTTACAACCAGGGCCTAAATAATATATTTCTTTTATTCAGTGACAATTACAGTAAAATAACAACACGTGGTTCAAAGTCCTTGTTAGGTTCTAAAAAAGAAGTTGAAGTAAGACTTTAATTATTTTGATAATTCAAAAATATTTTATTCAGAAAATGTTCTGAAAAAAATTGTGGTTAATTATTCTTTAAAGCATTCAACCAAATAAAAAAAAAGTTAATGAAGCAGCATGATTTAGTGGAAAAGGAACTGGGTTTGGAGTAGAGGGACCTAGGCCTGATACTTACTACATATATGACCCTGGGGCAGACACTTTGCTTCTCCAAGACTCAATGTTCTCATCTTTAAAATGAGAGTGTTGTTAATGAGAATGGATCAGTCTTGGCCCTAGAAAAGAGATGAAAGAATATATCTTTCATTTACTATGTATAACATTGATCAAGTCACTTTTACATCTACAGGACTCAGGTTAGTCATAGGTAAAATGATGGGACTTGACTAGATGACTTCTAAGGTCCTCTTTAGCTCTAAATCTTGGATCTGATGAGGTGCCACCTTATTTGGATAGGTCAGGAACTATGGATACAGAATATCATAGTCTCACACTTTTTAAAGGGAAATTTCAGTAGATGGGTAAGGATGAGAAAATTCTATCTCAAAATAACTGTGAAGTTAAGAAAAATAAAGTAGGAAATTGGGCCTAGGGATTTCTAAACTCTCTTCCAGTTCTAAATCATGATATTCCATGACTATATATTAACTAGTTACTCAAAAGTTATCTGATTTCCTCATTATATCTGTAACCTCACTTGAGAAAGATGACAAACTTTCCATACCTCAAGGGATGATGTCATGAGTTGCTAAAGCTAAAAGAAAAAAAAAGCACCATCTAAGATCCAGACTTTTGAGGATGAGCCTCTTTAAATTTAGCTTGATTGGTTAGTCCTTGGATAATGGCGAAGTGTATGTGATTGAAAGATAATTTGGACCTAGGTCTTCCAGAGCCCAGACTCAACTCTCTAACTTAGACCTTGTGTGCTTTGCACAAAAATTTAAAAATATTAAATATACCCAGGAACATACCACTAGTGTGAAAGACGTGATTTGAATACAGGTCTTTCTGATGCCAAGTTAGACTCTATCTGCTATATAATACTGATTTTTAATGTCATTCTGGTGCCTTTAATATTAAAAGACAATTAGTAAGCAGTGGATATATAAAGTTTTAATGTTCATTCTCTAATAACAAATATTTATTGAGGGTTGACTATATACAAAATCATGCACTAGATACTTTTGAGAGGCCAAAGCCGTATGAAACATTATTCCTTGCTCTCAAAGGATATTGTTGGAGAGAAAGATCATGGAAAGATGCCAGAAAAGATAGATGATAATAATACAAAATAAAAGGTGACATGTTTCATAAGGGAATCAAATAAATCATATAGGGACTCAGAGTGTAGGAACTCTAGGAAGGTAAATAGAATTTTAGCCTATACAGTACTTAAGAAGCTTATTGGAGCCTCTTTTTGTGTGTGTGTTGGGGGGAATCTTAAAGAATAATTATAAAGTAATTGGTTGGTCAGAGACTGGAAAGGGAGTGGTTTTGACTAAAAAAAAATCTGTAAGTGGAAGTTTAGATATATTCATTTTTTAAAAAAATGAAAAGGATGAAATGATCCAAAAGACAATTTTAAATCATGCGTTGTTTGAGATAGAACGTGATGAAGTCATTGTAGAACTTCTAATCTGACTGGTCTTTAACGACCCAAGTTTGATAAAATAGCTATTACTTCTGCTGTCATCAATTGTTTACTCAATAAAAAGGGAGAATGGAAGGTTCACTCTCTTGCTTACTCAGCTTGGCAATGAGAGTAAAGACTTATTCTAGGAATGGGAGTTAGAAGAACTGCATTTCAATCTGTTGTCATCATCTATAAAATAAGGAATTTTAGCTTGATGAACTCTAAAAAAGAGTCCACAATTCTCTAATTCTTCCATTTATTATCTAATCCCTTAATTTTTCACCTTTTTTATAAAATAGAACAATGACTTCCTTAAGAAACAAATTTGATAATGATTTTTGTAACCTCTAGACATCTTGTTGATTCTACTTCCACAAATCATCTCCAGTCTGCACACTCTTCATTATTTCTCCTCTCCTTAGATTACAAAGGGTTACTAAGTAGACTTCCTGACTCCAATCTCTCTCCAGTTGCACTGCAGACTATTTTCACCTTCCTGCCATTTGCAGCATCTACACTAGATACATATGTGTACACACAAACATACATGTATGTACATATGTATGGAATATGCATAATGATATAAACAAACAAATGAACTCTTTAGGTTTTCCATCTATCTCTACATTATAGTCCAGAAAATAAGCATTGTTCATCCACTGGGTTTTCCTGTATGGAGAATTAAGCCAAGCTCTTTAGAGCATGGCATTAAGGAAGCTCTGTAGTATTCCTTGGTTTAATGTAGTTAGTATACCATTTTTTAAAAACAGCAGCAACTGAAGGACCTAACAACCTAAGGTGATTTTGAGTCTTTAATATAGACTCCACCATGGACGTCCTCCATCAAAATGCCAAGCACTTTCAGCAAGCAACTAACTCCCAGTTTCATGCTATCCTTGATATTTCCAACCTAAAGTTCATCAAAGATATCTGTTGATGCATCTTTCAATGAATCATGTATGACTTTAACACATATTTTGGAAATACACTGGCAGAAGAGAACCTTTAGAATAGCATTTTACTCTAATAAAAATATTTTTATAGCCAAGAAAAAATATTGAAGTAAGATTTTGTAGTCTCTATCTCTTTCAGTCAATTGTATAGGAGGAAAAATGTGAGATATTGCAGAAAATCATTTGCAAAAGGCTGGTTGTTTTCCCTCACCATACCTTCATCAAGCATACCCTTAACATGTGTAGATTGCTTTAATTTTTAATAAACTATTTTTAATCAGCAAACATATGCTTTCTTACCCTCCCACCCCAACACTAAGAAAACTAAGGAAAAATAAAACCCTAGTTACAAACATGTATAGTCAAGTAAAACAAATTTCCATGTTGCCCATTCCCAAAAGAAAATATTCATTTTGCACTCTGAGTCCTTCACTTTTTATCAAGAGCTATGTAAAATAAATAAGCATTAATCCTCTGTAACTAATGGTTCTATTCCATATTATTGGTGGTAGGTTCCATTCCATGTTATTACAGTGATGGGTTCCTAATTCTTTCAAAATTATTTCTCTTTTTAATATTGTTGTCATTATCTAACAGTTCTCCTGGTTCTGTTCATTTCATTCAATTCATAAAAGTCTTCCCAGGTTTCTCTGAAACTATTCCCATCATTATTTCTTACCATACAAATGCATTTCATCACATATATAAACCATAACTCATTCAGTCATTCCACAATTTACAGATACCCTCCCAGACTCTATCTCAAAAATTTTCTTAAAATATAATTTCTGGTCATGGTTTAGGTAGATGAATGAATCTCAAATGCTTTCTCCTCAATAATTTTTCCAGTTCAGATTTTTTATATGAAATACCACACCTTTTCTACTATTTTTTCCTTATTTTGATTTTGATTTAATAGCTCTTATTGTCACATGGAATAACTTATTTCTATTTGGCCCCATCCTAATTGTTAGGACATTTGTTACATAGGCAAGTTCTTCTGTTTCTTGTGCCAAGTTGTTGATTCTCTTTCCAAATGTGTGCATATATATGTGTGTGTATACATATACATATATATACATATGTATACATATATACACATATGCATACACACACATCTATCTATCTATACACACACATATATACACATATTTCTATAGCTCCCATTTCTTTGCCACTTTTCCATGGAAATCTCATTTCAATGATAAAAAACATTTTAACTCTTGAAAGAAAAAAAAACTCTTAATTCATCTCTTCTGAGAATTATAGTTTTATTTATGTCAAAGCTATGTTTTTTTTCTTTTAGACTTAATTTGCAAATGTTTTGGAGTCATTCTCTTCTTTTGGGCTTATGTGTGCAGTATCCTTGTCGCCATAATAACTTTTTATGATTGAATTATTTTTGTTTGTTTTCTAATTTTTTCCAGCCCATTTTCTGACTTCAGATTTGACGTCAGAACCACTCTCTATATATCCAGAGGAAAAATATGAGCTGATCTTGTTTTGGTTTTTGGAATATTGAAGGTTTTTCCTCTTAGAGTATTAGGGACAGCTCAGGCTAGTGACTTTCAGTGAACCCAAAGAGGTCTGATCCAGGGCAAAGTCTAAATATTCCCTACTCCCACCCCCACCCCTACCCCAACCCCCAGAAAGAGCTCTGAAAATTCCTGACCTGGATTTGAGTATGAGTAACAATAGACTACTGCTGAACTCAGCCACTTTAAGCCAGCTGGGAAGCTTGGCTGGTACAGTGACACAATTGAATAATCCCATTTGATCTGGGATTTCTTCCCTGATTATGTGTCTGTAGCTTTCAGATTGTGATGGAGACTGGAGATGAGATGTTGCTCTGCTTCTGGGATCTGAGTCACAATATTGCTACTTGCTTCTGAGTTTGCTTCCCATTGTACAATACTCTAGGCCTGGAACCTCGTCTTGCTCCATGCCATCCTCAGTGCCCTCCTCTGTCTCCACAATCCTGACTCTATAACCCAGAATTGGTTAGCAGGTGGGAAAATTGCTATTTGACACTTGCCCCAATCACAATGTCCAGGTATGGGTCTTGGAGTGCCCCGTATGGGTCTGGGACATCCTTTTGTCTTTGTGTACAGCCCTACAATGCTTCTTGAGTAGTTCACTCATGTACAGACTCTGTCTCCAGTGCCCACAGATCAAGCTATCTGTCTTCCTATGCCAACCAGAGCTAGAAAAAATTGCTCACTGTTATTGTTTCTTGGAAATCTCCATCAGAATTTGATTCAGTATGTTTTCTAGATCTTTTGGGATGAGTTTTGGGGAAAAGCTTGATGTATTTATTTCTTTTACAACACCATCTGTATTCTGCCTCCTATAGATTATTTTCATTAATATTGTGTAAAGATGACAAAGCTTTCACATGGATGGGAAGTCTTGATGTTTTCACATTTCTCTCTCTGTCTCTTTTTGTCTCTGACTAGCTCTGTATCTCTCTCTCTCTCTTTTCCAGTAATAGTAGTATTCATCTCCTCAAAGGCCTACTAGTGATGGAATGAGCACTGCTCTGCTTAAGTAGGCTGATCTCGGGGAAGTTTACACAACTTGTTAATAGGAGCAGCATATACCCATTTTTGATCATTCATCAAGGTCCATTTTGCATTTATCTTGGCTTCTTGCATCGCCAAAGCAAAACAATTCAAAACATTAAGTCCAGTCTACTGGTTATGAAGTTGGTTGTATTTAATTAGCGAGGTTGTTATTCTGAAACAACCTCACTACATCAGTGAATCTAGTGGTTAATTGATATACTAATACATATTTCTATGTAAATGATTACATTTCAAAGATGCTACCAAAATTTGGGAACAACTTATAATCAAAACGAAGCAGTATATGCATTAGTATACCTTCACTTGCAAAAATAGAAAAAAATACTTAATTCATTCTTATTTCAAGGACAATGCTTTGGAATTGCTAAAACACCATAGAACTGTGAATTATTATAGTAAATAGTAGTAATAGTAGTTGCTGTTGTTGATGTCTTGACTTTGGTGTGAATTGAAATTGAGGGAGTTGCAGAAAGTTGTCAACCTCGCTCTTTCTTCCAGAGTCATTGAAGTCCAATGGTAAGACAAAAGTGAGGGTACTGGCAATGGCCTGTGAGGTATTGAAAGACCTTGGAGTTTTTGATACCTGACTAAGCCCATAGCACTCCATAGCACCTACTTCAGCCACCTTCATGGCTATTGTAATAAATTATTCTCATCTGTCCATTTCACTAAGGAAAGTAATCATATGCTTCAGGTAATTATTTCTCTAATTCACTGATGGGTTTGAGGCCTTTTGGCTACCTTCAACCTGGTTTAACCTTTCTACTGAGATGTTTTGCCTGTGTATGCTACAGCTTCTTGGAACCACAGGTTAGAGTCGGGTGAAAGGTGGACAACAAAGGTGGGTGAATAGCACTGAAAAGGGTGAGGCAAGCCCTTATACCAGAGGTACTTATCTTCCCCTGAACACCCCATACAACACAATAGTAGGAGTAGTAGTAGTAGTAGTAGTAGTAGTAGTAGTAGTAGTAGTAGTAGTAGTAGTAGTAGTAGTAAAACATTGCAAAAATCCAAAACTCAATTTCCCCACTTCTCATTTCTAGTGTGAATACACAAAGACAAGATAGGAAAAGAAACATGTAAAAAAGCCTTTATAGAATCAGGTCATGGACCAACATTTATCTTTGTCTGCCTCTAGAACAATGTTTACTCATAAATCAATTGCAGAGATTGAATGTATTTGTAAGGTTGCTTCTCATTCTGAAACGAAGATAGCTGCAAAAGAGCAACATTCTGGATAACATGATCCAACCTTTGCCACCAAAAATGTGTAAATATATTCATATATATTGTTATATATTTATAATAATAGCTTATATTTGTGACACTTTAAGGTTTACAAATGCTCTACAAATGTAATCTCATTATATACTCAATAATTTTGGGAGGTAGGTGTTATTATTATCCCCATTTTAAAGATAAGGAAACTGAGGCAGAGAGAAGTTAAGTGACTTGCCCAAGGTCACATAGCTTGTAAGTTCTTGAGACCATATTTAAACTCAGTTCTTCCTGATTACAAGTTATTCTTTGAGTTTTTCCAACTTCAACTTGCCATGATCACGATCTACTAAGTATCCCCTCACTTGCATTTAACAAGCAAGTTTTCCCTTGATGGTAAGAATTAAATAGAGAGCAAAAGTTTATCTTATTACTTTCTCTGTCTTCTGAAAGAAGACAATTTAAGAACATATTGACTTAGAAGCAGCTATGTGCTGCAGTGGCTAGAGCAACTGCCCTGGAGTCAGGAGGACCTGAGTTCAAATCTGCCTCAAACATATAATACTTACTATCTGTGTGACTCTGAGCCAATTGCCTTTACAATATACACACATACATAGATATATATGTATACACACACACACACACACACACACACATACACACACACATATATATGCTTTCTGCTTTATCACATGTATATCACCAGTTATTGTCAACCTATTTCTTGACTGTATCTTCCTCTCTATCATATCTTCTCCTCCATCACTTTTGTCATCTATTTTAAGAAAGTATCCACCATACCCATTCTGGAATTTTTTACTCTGTTCCCACAACATCATATGTATTATTATACCCTTTAATTCTCACTTAAATGTCCTCAATCATCCTTCAATATCCATCTTAATTCTTCAACCTACACATGAACATTCCCTCAATGGTCTGTTCCATTTCCTCACCATACTTCTTTTTTCTTCTTCAAAATCTAATCTACTCACACAGTATCAGTGATTTTCTCTATTTAAATGATTTCCATATTCTTCTTTCTATCCTGACCTCCCTCTTCTGGGTCCAGTTCCTCTCTAATTTCAAAATCCCCAATCACTACTAAGTCTTCTTTCTCTGCTAGTTTTAGGAAATCTTTCTATATTTAGACAGGCAGTGTGCAGTATATACTTATATTAATATTGCTTCTGGATTTCTCTTTTTTTCTTACAAAAAATGCTCTTTGAATGGGCCCAAGGGGCCACTATTAGTACTCATGATGCTCCATTCTCTTACATAGAAAAGTTAGGGGTAATGGGCATTGACACATGCACAGAACACCTCTGATTTCACTCCTCATAGGGAAGAGGAAGGGAGTCTCCTTCCAGGGAGAGAAGTGTAATGGAAATTCTTTGGACAAATATTGTAGCAAGCGTAGACAATCTGTAATTCATCCCAGTCTTCTATCAACATGGTAAATGGCAGTCTTTGTGGTTGCCTGCAGTTGTACTACTAGAAGTAGGTGCATTGTCAAAACACCATAGTGGATGTTATCCTCCTTCTCTGCACCTGATTTATCTGTAGTTCTTTGTCTTTGGTTTGAATCCTTCAATTTCTTAATCTAATTAGAGACAATGTAATAACGATGGAGTCCTTGTACCCTTCTGATTATGGCTAACATATGGCTTTATGACATGGGTCTCATTCCTTTTTTTTCTATGTTTGTTCTTTTCCATTTTAAATAAAGGAATTAGGACTATGACCTTGTGAGTTTCAAAAAGGTTAGGAGAACAAACTTTTGGGTGCCTGGGAATCAACCAAGGACTGGGATCTAGGAAGTTTTTAGTCCTTGCTTGGTTTTGCACATAGAACATCAATAATATTAGGTGCTTAATAAATGTCCTGAGGACCAAGGAATGACCTTTGGGAGTGACCTTCAGTAGCTATGACAAGGATTTGTCCAGTAGTAATGTTTAATTTGGAAGTGAACTTTCCCTGAGACCTAGATGGGATAGGGAATGCTTTGCCCTAATGTTGTGGGGAGAGGGAGAGAGATGTTTGTACTTTTTTATTGTTTTATCTTCAAAGTTAATATTATTTTGTGAAAAATTAACTCATGTTAAGTAGTTAAATGCAAGTACAGTGCTAATCTCTGGTGGCTGTCAGTGAAGGAACAAAACTGCTGGGGATTTGAGCCGATGGCAGTGGAGAAAAGTCAATGTAACCTCTCAGGTTACCCACTAGAGCCCTCAGTGGAAGATGGAGCAGCCTTATTCTGGCACAGTAGTCTAGAAAGTACTCAGAACATATGAATAGAAAATGTATCAGGAATAGAGAAACATTTATTTAAAAGTAAATAAAGATTCTTTGGTGCTAAAACATGCAACTATACTTAAATCAACATATATTGAAAGCATTATTAACACTATATGGTCCCATATTTGCCACATGGGCTGCTCAGATATGGAGTTTTCCCATATGGAAGAAGAAGATTAAGGAGAACTAGAGCAGAGAATTCCCTCATTCCTCAGCTCCTCTGTTTCTCCCTGTTTTCAAAATCCCTCAGCCCCTTCTTCAAGCTGGGAAAAACAAAACAAAACAAAATTTTATATATATATACACTTCCCAGTTTTCCACATGGTTAATATAGGACTCCAAATATAACACACTTTATCATTTTTAGTTTTAGCAAGATCTGGCTAATGGTCTGAAATAAACTTATTGCAAAATATCTACTACTAATTGGAACATCAATTATGTAAGTGAAAAAAAGAGTTTAAATTTTTAAATCAGAGAATTGCTATGTTTTAAAATTTGCAAAAACTCTGTTATTTATGATGGGAAAATGGGAATATGGAACTCTTCTTTTTTTGTCAATGACCTCCTTATAGTCCTTAGTAGTAGATTCCCTGAGTCAAAAGTTACAGATATTTTATTAACTTTAATTTATAATTCCAAATTGTCTTTGCTGTAATTTACAGCTTTACTAACTTTATATGTGATCCTCTCTAAAACTTTCCCAAAATTAACTATTTCCATATTTCATCATCTTTGCCAATTTGTGGGGTGTGAGGTGAAGTCTGAGCATTATTTTGATTTTTGTTTCACTTATTATTAATGGTTTGGAGCATTCTTCCATTTTTCATCCTTTTTTAAATAATATCAATACTAATGATACCAGTAAAATGATTTTACTCATGTATGGATTTTTGCAGTCACTTTCTCACTTAAGAAAATTAAACAAGAGAGAATATCATCTTGCAAAGAAACCAATGATTTCTAAAAACTTTAAAACTTTTATCTAAAGGTTTATTATTAACTTAAAAAAAAAAACCCTGAAAACAGTCTTCTCAGAATGACTTCCATGCATTCTCTGAAAGTGTTTGTGTATGTATCAGTAAAGACTTGGACAATTAAGTGGTGCATTATTTACAGTACTGTGCCTGACGTCAGGAAAATCCATATTTCTGAGTTAAAATCTGGCCTCAGACACTTCCTAGCAGTGTTACCCTGAGCAAGTCACTTAATACTATTTGCTTCAGTTGCTCATCTGTAAAATGTTCTGGAGAAGGAAATGGCAAACCACCTCAGTATCTTTACCAAGAAAACCCAAAATGGGTCACTAAGAGTCAGATACTATTGAAACAACTGAACAACAATACTAATGAAGACTTCCTGATTACAATAAAAATTTTATCATTACTTCATGATGAAGAAAATATAGAGATGATAAAATTTTACTCTTTTCTACCCATTTCTCCCCAATCCCACCATCCCTCTACTAAGTGATCAAAATTTAAGTCCCCAATGGAAAGAAAATTGAGCTCCCTTTGAGGAAATAGAGCATCTGGCAATAATACTGAATAATGAAAATATTCAATATCAATTATCATAGGCAAGAGACTTTCAGTGCCCAAAGCATTTGAGCACTGTTTTCAACAAGAATAAGTATTCATTTATAATGCTGAGATGAGAGCTTTGTTTGAAAAAAAAATGTCATTGATGGGTTCATACTGTAACACAACAGTTTTTCCAGGGGTCTTAAATCCAGTAAATAAGTGAAGTCATCCCCACAGGCTGAAGGGATGGCAGTTATGTCAATATGAGCTCTTTCACCTTTTCCCAAGCTCTGAGATTCCTACTGTCATGCATGAAATGACAGGTACATGCATCAGGCTGTTGTATTTCATGTAAGTGACAGGAAATATCTCATCACCTCTTTCTGTGATAGGTTTTTGTGTCTTATTTTTCTTGTTGTTGAAAGTACTGCTTGGATACACTATAGACCAATGCTGGGAAGAAATTTCTAATGTCATGAATAACTTTGCTATATTAAGAGTCAGATATTCATAGATAAGACCAACAGTGAGAGGGATACAAGAAGTAGATTCTAGGCCAGTGTGTGCCTAAGCCCCTGTGCCTGCCCATGCTCTCAGTAGGTACAATTTCCCTGTCTTCCCCAAGTCAGGAAACCTGTGAAGAAACATACCCAGAGAGGTTCCTTTTCTTAAACATATGTGGAGTGTTTTCTTTTATATTTGCTTAGAGATATATAATGACACCTTTTTTTTTCCCTACGGAAGGAAAAAGTTAATGAGTGACTGCTGTCTGGGAGTTTATCCTCCAGAAAGGCTGCTGTGATATAAAAACAAACAAACAAACCAAAAAGCAACTATGAGATTTTGATAGAATTAAAAGAACTGGATTAAAATTCTGGTTGAGTATTGTCTTTGAAGTCTGAAGATCTAAGTTCAAATGCTGCATGTTACTACCTTTGTGACTTTCCTTTGGTAGGTCACCTAACATCACTGGTCCTTACTACCTATATGACTTTGCACAATTTAATATCTCTGAGTATCTGTTTCCTCATGTGTAAAATGAGTGTTTTGGAGTACATGATCTGTAATGTCTCTACTTTCACTAAATTTCCAGATAGAAGTACTTTGTTTATTATAGACAGCTCTCTCTTTACATAAATTTGAATTATGCAATGCTACTTTATAAAAATAATTCTTAAAGAAATACACATTCCACAAAAAAAAATAAAACACCTATGTTAAGTTTAATGTACAGTACTGTGCTGTCTCTTTTTCTACTCCTGCCTTTGGCTTGGAGCTCCATGACTTCCCACACCCCCCACCACAAGACAAAAGAAACAAACAAAAAAAAAACCCTTAAAAAAACACTTACAAAATCCTCCATGTAAAAGCAGAACTGAAAGGTGGAGATTGCCATTGCTGCCACCACCTAAGGAACTATCACGATTTTGAGACCTCAAGTTCCAAAAAAGGAAATCTTTGCCCTTCATCTACCAGCCCATGTCTGACCAGTCTAGTGTTCTTCTTCTCAGTTCAGTCCATCAAGAGTGGGGAACCTGTAGCCTTGAGGCCACATGTGCCCCCTAGGTATACAACTGCAGCCCTTTGACTGAATCCAAACTTCACAGAACAAATTCTCTTAATAAAAGGATTTCAGGCCCTCATGTGGCTGCCCACCTCCCCCTTCTCTACTCTTGCTTCTCTGTCTTCAGTCCGCAAGTGTCCTTGCTGGCAATATCCCTCCACAGACATTGGCCTCCTTCCTGAATCTCTCCCTCCCTTCCTCCCTTCCTCCCTTCCTCAAATTCAGAGGGTAAATTGTATTACATAAAAATCATTTTATGTAGAAGTCAGTCGAATGATCACATACATAAAACAAGGACTGTCTATATTTATTTTTGTTTTGTTTTAATATTCAGTTCCAAGCTCTCACTCCCTCCATCCATCACCTCCCTCAACCCATTGAGAAGGCAAGAAATATGGTACAGATTATATACATATATGTGTGCATAATATATATAATATATATATATATATATACACATACACACACACACACACACACATATATTCTTTCATTCAGTGAGGACAAACATGGCATGGCATCAAAGTCAGCTACCGCACTGACAGGAAGTTCTTCAACTTGAAAAGGCTACAAGCCAAGAGCAAAGTGGAGGGAGTATTGGTGCATGATTTTCTGTTTGAAGATGATTGTGCACTCAATGATGTCTCTGAAGCTGAGATGCAACAAAGCATGGATCAATTTCTGCTGCTAATTTTTGCCTAACAATTAACACCAAGAAAACACAGGTACTCCATCAGCCAGCACCACACCATCCATAAATGGAACCATCAGATAGAGAAAATGGAGAACTTTTAAATGTTGTAGATAAGTTCACTTATCTTGGTATTGTTCTTTCCAGAGATGTTGTTAATGAGGTTTACACATGCATTACCAGAACTAGCTCAGTGTTTGGGAGTCTCCAAAGGAAAGTGTGTGAGAGAAGAGGTATTAGACTGACTGAAAACTAAGGTCTATGGAACTGTTGTGCTGATCTCATTGTTTTATGCCTGTAAAATCTGGACAGTATACCAGTGCCATGCCAGAAAACTGAATCACTTCCATTTGTATTGTCTTAGGAAGATTCTGAAGATCTCTGGGCAGGATAAAATACCCAACACTAAGGTCCTTTCTCAAACTAAACTGCCAAGCATTCAAACTCTACTGTAGAGAGTGCAACTCCAATGGGCTGGCCACGTTGTTTGAATGCAAAACATACACTTGCCAAAAAGACTATTTTATGGAGAACTCACATAGAACAAGTACTCACATGGTGGTTAAAAGAAGCAATATGAGGATACTCTCAAGATCTCTCTTAAGAATTTTGGAATTGATTGCATGACATGGGAGACACTGATACAGGATCACCCAACATGGTGTGCCCTCATCAGAAAAGGTGCTGTGCAGAGCAAAGCAGAATTGAAGTAAGTCCAAAGAATTGCAAGATGAGAAAATTCCACCCCAAATATTCACATGGATTATTTGTGCTGACCTGTGATAGAGCATTCTGAGCTCATACTGGTCTGATCAGCCATAGTCAGACACACTTTATCTTGATTCTAGCCTAGTGATGTCAATATATACACATATGTGTATACACACATATATACATATGTGTGTGTATAAATATATATATATATACATACACATGCATACATACACACAGACACACACACACACATATATGAAATACCTCTTCTTTCTCACACTTTCCTTTGGAAAAAAACAGGAGGAGGAGGAGGACAAGGGGAAGGACGTGGTGGTGGCTTGGCATCTATCGATTACCACATACATGATATGGCCATGATACTCAACTTCTAGAACTAGAACTTTGTCATTTTAAATAAAATGTAACAGTTGGACAAGAGGAGTTTTAAAGTCCAACTCTACCATTCTATGAATCTTTTACTATGATTGCTCACCCAATACCTGATGACTGATAAACCCTATAGAATCTTGGTAGGCTCTTTGCCTTTTGATAGTAATTAATCTAATAGATTCCAAATGACTATCCCTTCTCCTACTAAATGTTCCTTTCCAGAGTAGATTAAAGAACCACTTACAGGATAGGGAAACAGGATGTGTTGGTAAATGTTTAACAATAAGATCTCATGAGCAAGTAAAAGCTGGCTTTAGCATACACTGAGATATCGGACAATAAGTGTATACAGAATGCCTGAAGGTAAAAGGAGTCAATATTTAATGAGATGGCAAACTGCAAGGGAATATGTTTTCCCATGATGATGATCATAATCTTCTAAGAATGTGATATCTGACTATGCTGATCAAAGACCAGCAGTGTATGATCTTGATAAAACTGCTTTCAAAGAACTGATGAGTAAGTAGGCCTTAACCTGTCCGTAATTTATCATACTTCCCATGAACTTCAAAATGAGGTGTCCTAGGCTGAAGATAGTTCTGTTCGCAAGATGGAGATTCAAGCAGGCCTGAGGTGAGAGGCTCAGAAAACCAAGTAGATTCCTTTTTGAGAATGAAGTTAATCAGGTACACACAGAATGCCTCTAGGAAAATATTTTCTGTGGAGCTGGCAGACTTACATAGTTCCCTTAGACTTCCTTAAGGTGTTTTGCCT
The DNA here is from genome assembly GCF_900497805.2 of Vombatus ursinus. NCBI lineage: Eukaryota > Metazoa > Chordata > Mammalia > Diprotodontia > Vombatidae > Vombatus > Vombatus ursinus. Next base: position 10,569,879 of record NW_020951957.1, on the reverse strand, counting down.
CCTACTCCAGAACTCCGGACTCTATGCCACATCTCTTCCATGAAAATAGCAAGTAACCTTGGAAAGCTGTATCATCCTTACTTTATTGATTACCTGAGGTTTATTGTCAGAGGATCATTGAAGAGGGTTATTTCTGTTGTTATATATTCAAAGAAATCCTTGCATGTGGAATGGAGATACCTTTTTGTTGTAAAAGAGCACATAAGATTGCACTTCATTCTAATGAGTCGAATGCTTTTAATCATAATAAATTAACTACAAGCACTATATTATGTTTTCTACATTTTTCAGGAAATTGTGAGATGGTAAAGATGTGCTCCATTGTTAAGTAGCATTAGCAAAGACTTACTTGTACCTTGCTAATCCCCTCATGGAGGATGCTTTCAATTTATGTACAGATAAACACAATGAATACTTGGTTTAGTTGATAGAGTAGGCACATAAGTTAGTAGTTGCTGATGTTCTGTCATTCTTCTTTTTATATCAATTAGGTCAGAGATTTTTTCAGCATCTTTGGTAGCTCCCCCTTCTTCTTTCACCACCCAAGAGCATTCAAGGATGGAAATAGAAAGAGGACTGCAAGCAAGAAAAAAAAATGGAAAAAAAATAATTTGCAAAAAAAATACAGATGCAGAAAGAAGCTTTTGACAATATGCAACACTCATTCCTATTAAAAACACTTGAAAGTAGAGGTATAAATGGATTTTCCTTAATGAGATAATAAACATCTACATAATACTATTAACAAGTATTATTTGTAATGAGGACAAGCTAGAAGTCTTTCCCATAAGATCAGAATGAAATAAGGATGCCCATGGTTACTAATATTATTCAATATTGTATTGGAAGTCATAGCAATGGCAATAAGAGAAGAAAAAAATGTACAATGATGTAATAAAACTATCTCTTTTTACAGATAAAATGATGATATTTTTGGAAAATCCTAAAGATTCAACTAAAAAGTTAGTGGATAAAATAAAAATAATACATTGGGAAGTGCAAAAGGTCATTATAAGGCAATAATTATCAAAACTATCTGATACTGGCTAAGAAATAGAAAGGTAGATCAGTGGAACAGAGTAAACATATAATACACAGTAGCAAATGATTATAGTAATTTGTGTTTGACAGATGTAAATATTTGAGCTTTGGGGGTAAGAATTCATTATTTGGCAAAAAAAAAAAAATATTCAGAAAACTGGAAAGCAGTCTGGCAGAAATTGACCATAGACCAGTATCTTACACCATTTACCAAAATGAGGTCAAATTGGATACATGGCCTAGATATAAAGAGAAACATCGAAAGAAAATTAGAAGGACATGGAACATACTATCTATCATATTTATGAAAAGTAGAACAATTTAAGAATAAATAAGAGATAGCATTATGAGGTATAAAATGGATAATTTCAATTACATTAAATAAAAATATTTTGTACAAGTAAAACAAATATAACCAAGATCAGAAGGAAAGTAGAAAATTGGGGAAAATATTTTATAGGTTTCTGGCAAAAACAGAAACAATTGCCATTTACTCTCACTCTGAGCCGTCAGGGCCCAAGCAGTAACTAAGTGAGTCTTAGTCTGGGTCCTATTGTTGGCCAATCAATGAGAGCCAGAGTGATTTGGATTTAAGGCATGGTCCTTAAGAAATTAATCTAGCCCTTAAACCCCAAGATATCTTGCAAGGTTTCTCTGATTAAAAGTTATATTCTTTTGGGCAGAGCACCTATAAGTAAGGGTATGATTCCCCTATGTGGACAGAGGGAGAGGAGGAAGGGAGAGGAGGAGGGAGGGAGGGAAGGAAGGAAAGAAGAAATGAAAGAAGGAAGGAAGGAAAGAAGGAATGAAAGAAATAAGGAAGGAAGGAAGGAGGGTTTTAGTTGCATTGCCCAACTGGAACTGGCCAGTTGGGTCCCCAGTGGGGCAGCTACTAATGCTCACAGGTAGTTCTTTGTCCTTTGTTCTTGAAGAGGACCATGATATAAGGAAAGTGGTGCCATAACTTGCAAGTGAATTGGATTTAACGGCTGTGCAATGTCATGGACTTGGAAGGCATGGACTTGGAAGATGGAATGTCATATATAAGAAGGCTCATGCAATAGGACAGTAGAGTGTGAGAAAAAGGAAAAAATGTTTCCTGTGAAATGGTTGGGCCTCCAGCCTTCAAGCAAGCCAGAAAAAATGTCCTCCATGTAAGCATGCTCAGTGATTTTAAAGACACTGTAATGCCATGTTAGGGAAGCCGCTAATCTTATTGCAGCAGTAATGACAGGAGGCACACACCATCTTTGTGCCAATGCATATTGAGGTCCCTCTTTGATCATTTTTTCTCAAAGTAAGAAAAAGAAAAATGTGATATTCTCTGAAAATCCATGTGATAACACAGCTCAGTGTTATTTTGAATGTTGTAATAAGAACCAGGACAGGACTCTACCATTGCCTCTGATGGTGACATTTAAAATTCCTCTAATCCATTTTTTCCTTTTATGACTATTCACTTATCTTAACAAGGAACAGGAGTGTCTGCTTTATGCTCACTTCCTAGAAAAGAATTAGAAACTAATGCCTCTTTCTAGTTCTATAACTTCTCATTATCAATGGATTCCTGAAAAATAGTGCAGCTGCCCCTCCATTTTTCACAAATATGGTACTATATGGGTGTAAAATAGAGTATATAGTGTCAGATTCCATTGATGGGTTGGTTAATTTTGCTAAATTTTCCTTTTTCTATTCTTTGTTATAAAATTTGGCCCTCTTGGTAGGGGAGGAAAGAGGCAAATATTAAGAAATTAAAATTATATGAAAGGTAAAGCCACCAATAATTTTTAAATTAAAATGAACTTTTTGAAACTATATATATGTATATATATATGTGTGTGTGTGTGTGTAGATATATATATATATAAAACCCTAATCAAAAGTCTCACATTGACTTCTGGGCAACAGGAAAATTCTTTCCATTGGGATTTGCCCCTAGAAATCTCTCTCTCTCTCTCTCTCTCTCTCTCTCTCTCTCTCTCTCTCTTTCCTGCCTAATTCTCTAATACTGTCATATTTATTTAAGGTGAGGAGAGACACATCAACATGGATAGAGTATTAGACTTAGGCTCAGAAAGACGGGTTCAAAACTTGCCTCTATGTGTGTGCCTTAACTTCTCAGGGCCTCAGTTTCTTCATCTATACATGATAATGTTAATAACTGCAATAACTATCTCATAGGGTTGTTGAGAGACCCATGTGAGATTCTGTATGTAAAATGATTTGAAGACATGAAAATATTACAGGCAGCAAGGTGGCATAATGGATAGAGTGCCTGCCCTGGAGTCAAGAAGACTCATCTTTTTGAATTCAAATCTGGTATCAGGCCCTTACCATCTGTGTGATCTTGGGCAGGTCACTTAACCCAATTTGTCTCATTTTCCTCATCTGTAAAAGGAGCTGAAGAAAAAAATCATTCCAGTATCTTTGCCAAGAAACCAAATATAGTCATGAAGAATCAGACACAACTGAACAACAACAAAAATATTAAAGAAACATTTATTATTATAGCTTTCTGATGACCCAGACTTTCTGCCTCTATTATTTTAACCTGGTTCATTGTATACTGTGGCATTCACTTTCTTATTAGAAAGCACTCATGTGTGTATACCAAGTATAGCATTCTATCACATACTTTGTAATATGTGTGACCTCCAAATCACGTCTCAGCACAGCATGGAGTTGATCTTGGGTTATCAAAAGCCAGGCTTGTGGAATATGATCTCTGGAAGATTCTACCATGCATGGTCCTCAGTAGCAGATTGTATCTGGTTTTCAAAGTATAGGTGAATTAAGTCTAGAAGGGCTCATCACCTTTAAGCTAATCATTAACTAAAAGAGGAATACTTTGACCATGAAAAAGCTTGAAAAGACAAAAAATATTAACCACCCAAGGAAACACCACCAACCTCATTTAAAGCACTAGCCAAGGGAGTCAGCAGAGTAAAAATCTAATCTCTCTCTTGACTTAAGAAAAAAAAAAAACAAGTGTTGTAGTCTGGTTTTTATCATTTGTAAAATGCTAAAAACTACTACACTATCTTGCATTGAAAATATGGTCTAAATGCTAACCACCTGCAAATATATGTGATGGGAGACAGAGTGGCTAAACAATGTGCTGTGCTTGGAGTCAAAAAGTCCTGAATTCACATCCCACTTTTTAGGGTTATAAGCAACCTGTGACCTTGGGCAAGTCCCTTACATTCTTTGATTTGACATTTTGCATCTTCAAATAGAGGAACAGAAATACTAGCATCTACCTTACAGAATTGTTGTGAGATTTTAATAAGATAATGCATGTAAAACACTTTCTAAAGTTGAAGGCACTGTGTAGAAATCAGTTATTTTATAATGTATAAATGCCACAAAATTGAAAGTACATGTCACTAAATACCACTTACTCTTAATATGCATATGTATTTACAAGAATATAAATATATAAATGTAAATTTTTACATATATTTATGTATATACACAGCATGTCCCAAAAGTCTTAGTGCAGTTGTAAACTTTAGTATGTTAAAAGTAAACAAAATTGTAGGAGTACTCAGTATGTGTATATACATGCATGCCATATTTATTTATTTACATAATCAAACTTATAGACTATATGTAAATATATAACTTAACATATTGGATATAAATTGCTGGGCCTGGAGTCAGGAAGACCTAAGTTCAAATCTGACCTCAGACACTTACCAGCTGTGTGGCCCTGAACAAATTATTTAACCATTCTCTACCTCAGTTTCATCATCCTTAAAATGATGATGATAATAGCATTTACCTCACAGGGTTATTGTGAGGATTAAATGAGATAATTTTAAAACACTTTGCACAGTGCCTGACAAGTAGTAAGCATTACATAAATGTTAAATATTATTACTATCACCATTATCATACAAATGTATATATGTATATGTGCACTTCTGTCTATGCTGGCCATTCATCTAGAACAGTACATACCCAAAAAGAATAGTCACTCTAACATATCCATCAAATCATTTTTGCTTACAGACCTCCCAGGGAAGGGAATCCACTACTTCTCAAAAGAGTACAATTCACTTTTGGACAGGAATCTAAAGATCTGATCCTTTTTCTGTTGGAGTTTCTAATCTAAAGTAGGCTCCAGTTATGGCTTGGCAGTAAACATTTTAATTAGGTTGGACAGTTCTTTGCATGATAGAGCATGATAATCCTTTGTGCTAAGAACTGGAAATTGCTTTTGTCTTTTTTTTCCCATAGTAACTATACTTACAGTATGGAATTTCCATCCTTCCCAGTAGATATTATTCAAGGTCCAAAATAATTTGGCTGAAGATTTGAATATTCAAATGTGATATTTTTTTTCCTGTGACAAATCTAGGAAATTCCTACTCTTCCTTCTATCAAAATGATTCAAAAAATTTTGTAGGAGGGGGTCCAAACAGATGGCAGGCAGAAGGGGACACTGGCCATTATCTAAATCACACTTGGGTGTGAATAACAGGATGGAATTGTAGGTACAAATCAGTGACTCCTCATGTTCAATGTGAAAGATGATTAAACCATAATAACATGTCTTTTCCTTTGTGCCAAGGACAATCAAACACCCCTGGACCTTAGCAAAGGCAGAAAAACCTCATTTCCCAAACTTGTGCTCTTCTGGGCCTGGCCAATAGTACACTCTCCCATCAGCATTTTAGTAAATGCTCTTTAGATTTGTTGCTAACATTCACTTGGAGGCTGCTTTGGGAAGATGGTATTTACTTCTTTTCTCTCTCTCTCTCTCTCTCTCTCTCTCTCTCTCTCTCTGCTTCAGAAAGATCTTATTCTCTTTCTAATCATCAAAGAGATTAGAGCTGAACTGAAACCAGAAAGAGCTCCACTGGCAAAGCATCTGGGGCATTCACAGGCATTTTTATCATGCACTTTAACATTTTTCACAAAGCCTGGCTGTGGATACATTTTTTTCTACTGGCTAACTACTGAATTCAGACAGAACTACAAGGTAGAAATTACACAGAACACTAGGAGAAATCAAGGGACAACAGTTTTTTTGTTGTTGTTATTTTTGTATATATAAAATATGCATATATACATATATATATGTATCTATTAGATAACCAAGTGAGATAATCCTTTCAATTCATTTCTTATAAGCTTACAATATTTCTTCTTAGCCACTCTATTAGCATGTGGGGGAGGTGGGTCAGGGAGGGGATTCAGTCAGTAGGATTAAAAATCATACCTAATCTTTTAAGTGAATCTGATCTGGGAAAACAAACTTGACAAGAAAACTTTCCAGTAATTATCTCTAAATTTGGCAATCCCAGCAGATAAGCTTACAAGACCAGTCAGTAGGTTTTCCTTAGTGACATTAGGCATTTCTTTTGTAGACTTGATTCTCAAGGAAGAATTATTATTTTTTTCTCTTAAGATTCTGAATGATAATTTCCTTATGACAAAACCAATTATAAAGAAAAGTGTGAATCCTACAAAGTATTATGGTAAAATATTAATGGTATCACAACATCTAAAATCAGAAGTGACCCCAGAGATTGTGTACTTCAACTTTCCCTTTTTTTTAATTGATGAGAAAATGGAGGCAATAAGAATCTGAGTAACTTGACCAAGGCCAAGCAAGTTAAAAAAAAAAGACAGAACAAGGAAAGAATAAAAATAAATGAATGCCTATAAAATGTAAATTTTCCAAGACAATGAATGGTCTAGAAACAATTTCTTCTAAGACATGATTAAAATAATTATCCATGTTTAGCTGATAGAAAGGCCTAAAACCTGACTAAAATGGAATGTGATATAGCAGTCTTCAAATATCTCAAAGGCTACTGTTTGAAAATGAGAGTAGACTTGTTCTCATTCCTACAAAAGCCAAGATGGAGATGATGTGGCAAAAAAGTATGAGATGCTAGCTTCTAGCTCAGTATAAACAAAACAAAACAAACAAAACAAACAAACAAAAAACTTCTAACAAATAGAACATTCAATGACATCTGTTTTTCAAAGGAGTGAGGTGTCCAACAGGTCATCAACAAACTATTCCTAGATTTTTTCCTTACTACCTTTCGGGATATTCCACTCTTTCTCTTTGATAACTATTGGGATATAACACAGGTCTCTAAAACTTTGCTGCTCAACAGAAACTATGCCAGGAGAAAAAGTAAAAACAGCAAAGTAATGGCATTTTTCTTGATAAATGGCTTGAGGTAGTAGATGGGACCCTTGTAGCCTTGGATGGGAGCATTCCACTCTATATGTCTCAGTGTCTTTCTAATCTATCTCATAAATTAATGGAGCTAGACTAAACAATCTTATAGTTGCTTCCAGTTGCAGTTCTATGATCTATCAGATTGAACATCCTCACTGGCACCTATCATTAGAAATTTGCAAAACAAAGTACTTTATGGTATTTAAAGGAGAATGCCATTGCCAACAGGATGGATCAGGAAAGACTTCCTGAAAGCAGTGTATTTAAGTTGGGCTTTACAGAATAAGTGGGAATCTATCAAGCAAAGGTAGAGAGTGAGAACACATTGCCTGCTGTGAAGTAAATGCTTGATCAATGCCTGTTTTACTTCCTGATTGTTAAGATTTTTCTCAGGATGCCTTAAACTATTTTTCCCAAATTCCTCCTCTTCATGCACTCTCATATTGTGAGAGTAACCTTTTCTAAGGTACAATATTCCACTTCCTGTCCTAGGCTTTTGGATAAGTGGTCCTTCAACTGGACCACAAACTGAACTTACCTCTCATGATCTTTAGCATCCTTTAAAGCAAAGTTCAGCAGTGAACTCCTACCCAAGGTCTTTCCTGATTCCCTCAGATATTGGAGCTATAATCCTTTTCAAGTTGTTTTGAAAGATTTTGTATTTGCATAATCAATATCATCATCATCATCATCATCATCCTTGCTAGTGCTTTAAGGTTTATCAAATGCTTTACAAATATCATCTCATTTGATCCTAGCAACATCCCTGTGAGGTATCCCCATTATACAGATGAGGAAACTGGAGCAAATCGAAGTAACGTGACTTGCTCGAGGTCACCTAACTAATGACTCAAGAATAATTCAAACTCAGATCTTCCTGACTACAAATCCAGGGTGTTATCTACCTTGTCATTTATCTTCCTATTTATTTACTGTTGTACATGCTGTATCTCCAAAATAGAATATAAACTCCTTGAAGTCAAAGGTTTTTTGTTGTGATCTTTGTATCTACACTGCCTAAAATATCCCAGGAACTAAATAAATGTTTGTTGAATTGAATAGAACTAAAATAAATTCATTCTTTTATAGTAAAACACTGTTAAGTTCATGACAAATTAAATAATGAAGGCCTCTGGTTAATTGTAATTGTTTCATTGACTCACCTCAGTTGATACATTAGACTAGTTTTCTTTATAGCATGTTCTTGTCATTTTATTACCGAAAATAACTACACTTTAAAAATTTATAATTTTGACTGGTATCTAGAAAACAAGGGACTATGGAACCAAAATATCTTGTTTGATGTGACCTTCAATAACTCAGTGATACAGGAGATTATAGGGTAGAAAGTAGGTTTGCTGTTCAGGGTTTATTTATTTATTTTTTACTGTTTGTTTTGTTTTACTTTTTGTCTGACAGTTAATTTTCTGTTTTATTTTTGTACAGTTAGACACAACTTAGGGCACACTGATATTTTCCCATTAAAAATTAGTGGTGTCTTATTAGGTAATTATCATTATTCAATATGTACAATGATTGAAGTATCATAGATAATGGGATTATGCAAATTTCTTATTTGGTGAAAATAACATCATAACTGAAGAAACTTTTTGAAATTGATGAACAGAACTGTGTGACCTTGAACAAATTACTTTATCCCTCTTGGACTCAGTTTTCTCATCTGTAAAAATAAATGATTGGAATAGATGACCCCTAACTTCACTTCTAGCATTAAATTTGTGATCAAATTATTAGAGACCCATTGAGGCATTTGTTTACACAATTAAGAAGTGATATTTAGCAGTCTAGTGCTAAATATCTCATTTTTACATTAGAGAAAAAAAGACCTAAGCACAATTTCATGTTTCAAACATCCCCAATTTACATAAAGAAATGAGGTTGTATTTCAAAAGCAGATATTCTCTTTAGCATTTTAAAAAATTATTTTTCAAAAATGAGCAAAACACCTGTTCCTATTGAGGACAGGACAAAGGATTTAGGTACTTTTTGTATGAGCATATGGTGTGCTGTGAACACTGTTTTAGGAAACATAATACTACAGTGAAAAACTGACTAGCTGTTTCACCACTTAATTTAATGTCAGGAGGAAAGGGTTTCTTTGTAGTTAAATATAACTTGTAGGCTACTTCTGGAACGGTATACAGGCACATATGTGTATACACATATGCACACACATATGTGTGTGTATATAATGATATGTATAACTATATATACACACACACATATATATAAACTATATGTATATGTAACCCTTTATCTCTCTCTCATATTATATCTCCTAACTGAACAAACACACACATACAGATACACACACACACACACCTGCATGTGTATTTGCGTGTGTTTGTGTCTCCAAACTAATTCCATCAGAGCATAGATTAAAAGAGAAAAAGGACCTTAAAGATTTTAAAGATCATAGTCTATCTCCTTTCCCAGATAAAGAAACTGAGATCCCTGGAAGATAAAGTGACTTGCTTGAGATGATTTTGTTCTTGAGCCATTTCAGTCATGTCTGACTCTTAGTGACCCCATTGGGGGTTTTCTTGGAAGAGATACTAGAATGGTTTGCCATTTCCTTCTTCAGTTCTTTTTACAGATGAGAAAACTGAGGCAAACAGAGTTAAGTGACTTGTCCAGGGTCACATAGCTAGCAGGTGTGTGAGGCTAGATTTGAACTAAGGTCTTCCTGATTCTAGGCCCAGTGCTCTATCCATCGTGCCACCTACCTACCCCATACATGTAGTTAACAGCCGAGGTCAGATTCCAATATAGGTCTTGATTTCAAATCCTATACCATTTCACTGTCCAGTCCCTTCCATTTGTAGACAAGGAAAATGAAGCCCAGAGAGACTGAACTTAGCCAAGATTATGTAGGGATAAGGACTGGATCTGTGGTATTTATGGTGCTGGAAACTCCCAGTTGAGGAAACTCTCTCTACTAGTTCAGCTCACTACCTTCTATGCATGCAATAATCTTATAGAACTGCTTATATTACTGAGCTCCTGTGTCTTGCTCTGGCTCACATTGCCAATGTGTTCCAAGCAGTAAAACAGGTTTCTCTTCACCAAATCCATTGGCCTTTCTACCTTTCCTCTTCAAATTAGTGAACACATAACTTAGCATCAGTAAATGGATAATTGGGTCGTAATTCTCAACATGCTTGACTCTTATTTTACATGACAAAGTCAATATTGAATAGTGGAGAGAGAACTTGACGAGGAGTCAGGAAGACCAAGGTTCAAATCCTACCTCACATACTTAAAAGCTGGATATACCTGAACAAGTTCCTTCAATTCTCTGTGTCTTGATTTCTATCACCTATAAAATGAAGGGCTTGGACATGACAGCTTCTAAGTGTCCCTTTCGCTCTAAATATATGGTCTTATGGACCACTTCAAATTACCCACTAATATTTTTACATATTCAGGCTCAAATAAATATTTTCCCCCATAGATCTGAACCTTGGTAAAATCATTGAGTGCTGGAGATATGGGTAAGAATGGCTTTCTACTGAAAGAAGGGTTCAGTGTTGCAGGGTTAGAGAGGGCAGTTCTTTTTTGTTTGTTTGTTTGTTTTTTTAATTGTAAATAGTATTTTTTTCCAATTACGTGTAAAGGTGGTTTTCAACATTTATTTCTATAAGATTTGGAGTTCCAAATTTTTCTCTTTCCCTCCCTCCCCACTTCCGTACCCAAGAAGGCAAGCAAACTTATAAAGCTATATACACGTAGTCATGTTAAACACATTTCTGCATTAGTCGTGTTTAGAAAGAAGAAACAGAACAAAAGAAAAACACACACACAAATGAAAATAGTACACTTCCATCTGCATTCAGATTCCATAGTTCTTTCTCTGGCTGTGGATAGCATTTTTCTTCCGGGGTCTTTTGGAACTGTCTTGGAACATTGCATTGCTGGAAAGAGCTAAGTTTATCATAGCTGATCATCGTACAATATTGCTGTTATTGTGTACAATGTTCTGCTTCTGCTCACTTCACTCAGCATCATTTCCTGTAAGTCATTTCAAGTTTTTTTTTTCTGAAATCCACCTGCTCATCATTTCTTATAGGCTAACAGTATTCTATCGCGTTCTTATACCACAATTTATTCAGCTATTCCCCAATTGATGGGCATCCTCACTTTTCAATTCTTTGCTACCACAAAAAAGCTGCTATAAATATTTTTGTAAATCTAGGTCCTTTTCCCCCCCCTTTTTATGATAGAGAGGGCAGTTCGTAAACTTGGTAATGTGTCAATGTGATCCAAAATCAAATAGTTGCTCATTTATGTAGATCATTTGGGGAAAGTAAAACTCTGAAGTAGATAGAGACGACCTTTACTTCAGAGAGTTATAAGTGAATAAACTTTGCACTTGAAGTCAAGGGAGATCTGAGTTTGAATCCCTCTCTGCCACTTACCAGCCATTTGTCCCTGGGCAAGTCACTTAAAGTCTTTGACTCAGTTTCCTCATCTATCAGATGAGAATGATATTTGTCCTATGTACCTCACAGAGTTTTTGCAGTGAAAGTACTTTGTAAACTTTAATGTTCCTTATTAATAGAAGCTGCTTTTGTTATTATTGTCCCCAGATACTTACTAACTGTGTGACCCTAGACAGTCATTTAACCTCTATTTGACACAGTTTCCTCAGTTACAAAATGATGATAATAACAGCACCTATCTTGTAGGGTTGTTGATGAGAATCAAATGAGGTAATATTTTTAAAGTACCTAGGCACATAGAAGGGACTATAGAAATGATTATTTCCTTCGTCTTATTGTTATTCCTGTTTAAGTAAGAGAATCCTCTACCTTTTGTTGAAACATTTCTTCCTTAATTATCTGTTCTTGCTTTGGTTTCATTAGTGACTTAGAAGTCATTCTCCCATTAGATATTAGCTATTGGTTGCTTTAGAGAATCACCTCTCTCAGGGTCATTTGCATTTCATAAAGTTACTTATCAAGTATCAAAGGAATATTCTGTCAGATGTGGCAAATAGGTTTCTTTTCTTTTTCTTAACTGTAGTTTGTTGTAAGGAAAGGTTCTACTGGGGGCTGTGTGTCTTTGGAAAGTATTAGTGAGAAAAAGAGGAAAGAAGAAAAAGGAAAAGGAGGAGGAGAAGAAGGACTTCAACATTCTTGGGGCAGAGTAGGGCAGATGTTAAAAGGCTGAAACCTGGAAAGAAGTGTAGACCCTTTCCTTTCTGTCCCAGAGGGAAGAAATAGAAAGCAGTAGGAGGGAAATGCAAAGCAGTAAATTTAGGCTTGAAATAATGTTGGGGAGGAATTCCTTAACATTTAGAGTTATTCCAAGTTAAAGATGTCACATCATGAAGTAGTGGGTTCCTCCTCATTGGTAGTATTCTTCAGTAGAGGCTAGATGACTTGTTGTTAGGTATGCTGTAGAGGGAATTATTGGTCAGCTATTATCTTGACTAACATACTTCTGAGGTCTCCTTCAAGTCAGAAATCATCTCATTCTGTGGTTATTTGGGAGCTCATAAATCACATGACGTAGACAATAAACTTATTTGCCTAGATGTAAGGTCAGCCCCACTTGACTTAAGAACTGGTGTACCTAATAACCTCTCAAGGTACCTTTCAACTCAGTGAATTTATGACTAGTATGGGCCAGGTGGTCAGGGACATTCTGGCTCCAACACCATTTTATTTTGGTAGTGACATTGTATTCAGGTCAAGTCTTCCCTACTAAATTATAGATTTCTAAATACAAGTACCTAACAATCATTTATCCATGCAGAGTAAATCATGCTCTTGTTCTCTCTTTTAAAAGAAATAACCTTCATCTGGAGTCTGAATTCAGAGACTGCTTGGTGCTGTGTCAGTAATCAGTCCAAATATCATAATAAGCCAACTGGTGATATTTGCCTTAGGGCAGCTTTGCCTTTCAAATCAGGATCACTAATTGTCTGGAAGAAGTAACACCTGCTATTATTGTCCCTGAAATATAGCTCAAGTTTTAAATAATTCAAAAAAGAAAGATTTTCAGTCTGGTCCAGTAATTTTTAATGGCATGTTTGAGAACATTTCATTTAGTTCTACTTCTGTGGTACAGATGACAAGAGGTAGAATTAGACTAGAAACACCTTGAGAGCATGAATACAATTCACTATATGAAAAATTGGCATTGTAACATAATGAAGGTGAGTGTAAAATCTAAGAAAACAAAAGCTCTCATATGCAAAAAAAAAAGTAAGCTATCTAAATAAATATGACAGTAAAAAGGTAGTATGGCCTTGGATTCAGGAAGGTCTGGGTTTAAGCCACTACATATACCACCTATGTGAGCATGGGCAAGTCACAACCTCTCAGTGTTCCCAGCAGCTCTGGAAGAGTAAAAGGAATGAAGGAGCTGTTAATCTGAATTAACTGATGGGAGTTTCTATATCTCTACAGTAAGTAAATCATGTCTGGACCATAGAGAAACAAAGCAATTTATAAATAAAAGGGGAAATATATTCTATTGGCACTGTATCCCCCATCCCCAGAGAATATGTTGTGACGGCGCATTTTTTAAATCTAAAAGCATGTATGTGTATGCATATACATAAACATATCTTAAAGGGGGCTTTCTATTTAAGGAAATTAAGGTTTAGAACTTGGTCCTAATGTTATCAGAAAAAAAAAATAACATGTTAAAGCTCACATCCTACCAGTGTGGGCTTAATAGAATCCTCTTTATGTAAGAAAGGCATATTATTTGCATATTTAAAAGAGTATTACATGCAAAATCTAAGAAGTAATCCTTCCATTCTATTCAACAATATTGGAGCCTATGGAAAGTTTTAGTCTTCGTATTTCATAAAGATGGGGTTGAGAAGATTAGCACAGTCCCGAGATGGAACTGGAAATTAGAATGGTGGGGCTCTAGCATAGCAAGCCTCAATCAATATTCAAATTATGAGATATTTTCAGAAGGTCCTTAAAAGCTTTTGAGTTTCCTTAAAGGGGATAAAATACTCCCCCAGTAATGATATTTTATACCAGTTCCATAGTTGCAGAAGGGATTCCCTTCTCCTTTTTCTTCTTCTACTGCTTTTACCCCAACTCCTTCTTTTTCTTCTTCATATTTATCATTTTCTTTCTCTTTCTCTTCTTTATTTTTTCTTCTTTTTTTCTTTGTGTTTCTTGTTGTCTTTCTCTTTTTTGTTTTTCCTAAGGTACACTAGGTCTTTATGGTCCCTTATAAATTCATGGTTCTGTGAAATCTGGAGAGAGAGAGAGAGAGAGAGATAGAGAGAGAGAGAGAGAGAGAGAGAGAGACCCAAAGACCCCTGCTTATAGAACAGGGAGGAAAACTGGAAACAATGTTCACAACTTTAACTAGAGCTACAACTACAATGTTTTGACACTAATCCCATAAGAGCAACCTGGGTAAAGTGATCATATTTTCACATTACCAATTGGTGATAACTTATGAAAAGACAGGATTTCTTTTACATGTATACCTAAAGATCTTTGAGTATTTCAAAATAATTATTTTCTCTAATGAGTACAAAAATTAGAACATCATCTTTATCTTATCAGACGTGAAATGTTAATAAACATAATAAGCAACCAGTTCAAGATATCAGCATTTTTCCTTGGGCATTTGTATACAAAATGTTTCCTTTACAACATTAACTTTAGAATCTTTTTTTTTCTTTCTTTTCTCATTGCTTAGAGAAGCTGTTCTCATTTTCATTTGTATTTGTTCCATATCTTACTGAGGTTGGTGGACAGCCGTACCTATCCATTTTAAAATGAGGCAATTATGGGAGCTTGTCAATTTACTTAAATAAGTAATAAAGAATCAATTACATATAGGACATTTTGTTTGAAAATCCAGTTTTCAACTTCATTGTCACTCCAGGAGCAGTGGCATGATCTGCTTTGTGGGAGTCTGCCTGTCTTGGAGAAATAGAATCTCTCCTATGAGGGAAGAGAACAAGGAGAGTGAGACATGAGAGGAAAAAAAAAATCATCCCTGATCCACCGAATGAATCTCTGGATAGAAGCAGCAATAATTTATCTTTTGTGATTTGTCTTTCTGATGGGTCTTCCCCTTCATTCTCCCCTTCTCTTTTTCTCTCATGCCTAACATGTTGTAGTTGGAAAAAGAACCCAGGGAGAGTGATTATAAACCACAATAGGATACACAGCAGAAAAGTCCTACAAAAATGCAAAAAAAAAGTTGTATTGGATTAAAGAATCAAACACATAATAGTCTATTTTATTTAATTAAAAATAAAATTCTTTGAACTAGAAGCTTGGAAAGAGAAAGAAAGAAAGAAAGAAAGAAAGAAAGAAAGAAAGAAAGAAAGAAAGAAAGAAAGAAAGGAAAGGAAGAAAGAAAGAAAGGAAGGAAGGAAGGAAGGAAGGAAGGAAGGAAGGAAGGAAGGAAG